>NC_092093.1:6191158-6331158 GCF_045679555.1 Salvelinus alpinus | reverse complement strand
TTTGTTCTTCACTGGTTGCCCGTTTCATGTATTTCAATATTGCTGCTGTTATGGCACACTGTGGTATTAAACCCAATAGATATGGGAGTTAATCAAAATTGGGTTTGTTTTCAAATTCTTTGTGGGTCTATGTAATCTGAGGGAAATATGTGTCTCTAAAATGGTCATACATTTGGCAGGAGGTTAAGAAGTGCAGCCCAGTTTCAACTTCATTTTGTGGGCAGTGTGCACATAGCCTGTCTTCTGCCTACGGCTGCCTCTCTCAATAGCAAGGCTATGCTCACTGAATCTGTACATAGTCAAATATTTTCTTAATTTGGGGTCTTTCTCTCTCTCTTTTTCTCCCCTCTCTCTCTCTCTTCGACCTCTCTCTCTTCCCCCCTCCATCTGTCACTCTCGCTCTCTGTCTCTCTCTGTCTCTCTCTCGCTCTCTCTTCCCCCCTCCCTATCTCTCTCTGTTTCTCTCTCTCTGTCTGTCTCTCTCTCTCTTTCTCTGTCTGTCTGTCTGTCTCTCTTTCTCTCATCACAACTCTCCAGTTTAGTCTCAGTCTGACAATTGCAGGCATGAATTAAATATATTTTAGGGAGACCAAGGGGTCACAATCTCATCACCTCCGTACTAAGATATAATTATTATATTTTAATACATTGTAATAAAAAAGCACACTAAAATGAATGGTGGTTCAACCAAGGACAAAATGGAAGGGGAAATTCAGAAAACTTAAACGGAAGACCAACAAAACTAATAGACTGTGGCAAAAACTATAATCTAGTTAAACACCATATCATTACAAAGTGCCTGGATACAGCCCTTAGCCGTGGTATATTGGCCATATACCACAAACCCCTGAGGTGCCTTATTGCTGTTTAAAAACTGGTTACCAACACAATTAGACCAGTAAATAGTAATGATTTATTGGTCTGATATACCACGGCTTTCAGCCAATCAGCATTCAGGGCTCAAACCACCCAGTTTATAAAACAAACATAACGTCTCCTGCAACTCATCTTTCCAGTAACGACGATGGGATAACAAGATATTGTAAGATATTGTAAGATATTAAACCAACACCTGGGTGGATCCCTAATAAATACAAATACAAAGCACCTAGCGACCTCATCACGGAGTTTGAATCTCTTGGCGTAATGGTTGAAGGTGTTAGCTTGACAAAGTCGCTGGACCCGGGTTTAAGTCCTGCTCGGCAGATACCCCCCGAATTCACTACGGTACATTACAGTATATTGCTTTATCTCAGGGGTTGTGAAACTCATTCCATGGCGGCCCTGACGTCTGCAGGGTTTTGGGTCTTCCCTTTCAATTAAGACCTGAACATCCACGTGTGGGTTTGCTAACTAATTAGTGACCCATATCAAGTCCGAGGAAGGAGCGAAAACACACCGACACTCCCCCCTCCGTGGAAGGAGTTTGACACGTGATGTACGCCCTACAGGAAGTGAGGAGCCTTGTGAGCAGTATACTTTATGGATTACCTCCCCTTTTATCTGTCACTTCTGCAGTTTCTTCCCCCCCGTCTCTGCATTAATGTCATTTGGTTTCCACTGTCCAGACGTTGTCCGTGTCCTGTTTCATGTCCGTTGTTTATTAAATGTTCACTCCCTGTGGACTTGCTTCTCGTCTCCCAGCGTCTGTCCTTACAATGACATCGGTACACATAACAATGGATATGTCAGACCACAACATTTGTAGCAGAAGGACGACATTTAATTTAAAAAAAAAATGTATTTCAATGGATGCGTCTGACATTTCTCACACACAGGATGATAGGATGTGATGTTTATTCTGAGTCCTCTGGGGTCTGCCTTGCCAGTGAACGTCTACAGCAGACAGAACGTAGGGATATGGGAGAGATAATCACTGCAAATTCATAGATAGAGAATATCACAAATATATGTTTTGAGGTTTTGTTCACCAATGTACTGTATGGGATTCCTTACTGTTATTTAGAAAGCAACAGTCTTCATTATTGCAGCCTTTACCAACAGAGAAAACAATATTTTGCAATGTAAATGCTTTCAACCATCTTTGAATAAATTACATTTTCATATATTTTATTCAAATTTTATTTGGGGATATTCTGTTCAGAGATTCTGTTCAGAGATTCTGTTCAGATGTTCTGTTCAGAGATTCTGTTCAGATATTCTGTTCAGAGATTCTGTTCAGAGATTCTGTTCATAGATTCTGTTCAGAGGTTCTGTTCAGATGTTCTGTTCAGATGTTCTGTTCAGAGATTCTGTTCAGAGATTCTGTTCAGAGATTCTGTTCAGATATTCTGTTCGGAGATTCTGTTCAGAGATTCTGTTCGGAGAATCTGTTCGGAGATTCTGTTCGGAGATTCTGTTCAGAGATTCTGTTCAGAGATTCTGTTCAGATATTCTGGTTAAATATTCTCTTCAAAGATTCTCTTCAGAGATTCTGTTCAGAGATTCTTTTCAGAGATTCTATTCAGATGTTCTGTTCAGAGATTCTGTTCAGAGATTCTGTTCAGAGATTCTGTTCAGAGATTCTATTCAGATGTTCTGTTCAGAGATTCTATTCAGATGTTCTGTTCAGAGAGTCTGTTCAGAGAGTCTGTTCAGAGATTCTGTTCAGATGTTCTGTTCAGAGAGTCTGTTCAGAGATTCTGTTCAGATGTTCTGTTCAGAGAGTCTGTTCAGAGATTCTGTTCAGAGAGTCTGTTCAGAGAGTCTGTTCAGAGATTCTGTTCAGAGATTCTGTTCAGATGTTGTCTTTGGGTAAGGTCTGCCTTTTAAGAAATGTAAATGTTTTTCACTTTATTCTCTTTTAGGGTATTTATTGAATAATTATACACACTGACCTTTCAATATAACGTTTTGTTGTGAGAATTAGAAGCTTTCTCCCAGATTGGTCTGGGCCTAACGACATCAATTATGACTGTGATGATCATAGTGTTTTGTAATGGAGGTCTGTAGGCCACTCCATTTCTCTCCCTGCCCATCTCATCTTTTCTTCCAGAATGAGCTAACGCAATTACACAAATATATCAGGTTGAGATATTTTGATAGGGTGTATAGTGTAGTGTAGTACAGTGTACGGTTGCATAGTATAGCACAGTATAGTATGATGTAAGTATGTATAGTGTAGTGTAGTATATTATAGTGCAGTGTGGTGTAGTGTAGTATAGTGTACATCTATAGTGTATAGTATAGTGTAGTATAATATAGTGTATACCTGTATAGTGTAGTGCGTTTCTGTGTAATATAATATAGTGTTGTATAGTGCAGTGTAGTGTAGTATAGTCTACGTCTGTAGTGTATAGCATAGTATATGTATATGTAGTATTGTATACTGTAAGTATGTATAGCATAGTTCAGTGTGGTGCCGTGTAGTATGGCGCAAGTCAGTATAGTGTAGTTTTGTGTAGTATAGTGCTGTATAGATTAGTGCAGTATAGTGTTGTATGGTGCAGTGTAGTATAGTGTAGTTTAGATTTGTATAGTGTTGTATAGTGTGGTGCAGTATAGTATAGTATAGTGCGGTATATCACCATGTAGTATATTGTTGTTTGGTGTGGTATAGTGGGGTATATCACAGTGTAGTAGTGTGTTGTATAGTGTTGTGGCGTGTAGTATGCTGTTGTATGTGTAGTGTTGTGTAGTATAGTGTACGTATGTATAGTATAGCATAGTATAGTATAGCGTAGGTCTGTACGGTATGGTATAGTATGATAAAGTCTGAATAGTATGGTACAGTGCAGTGTAGTGTGGTGTATTTCTGTTTTGTATAGTATAGTATAGTATAGTGTGCAGTAGCATAAGCATGTACAGCATATTATGGTGTAAGTCTGTTTATTGTAGTACTGTAGTGTCGTGTAGTATAGAGTAGCTTCGTGTAGTATAGTACACTGTTGTGTAGTATGGTGTAAGCATGTATAGTATAGCATAGTGTAGTATAGTGTAGAGTTGTACAGTATGGTTAGTATAATACAGTATAGTACGCCTGTATAGTGTAGGTCTGTTTTGTAAAGTATAGTATAATAAACAGTAGCATACGTATGTACAGTATAGTATGTTGCACGTCTGTATAGTATAGTGTAGTGTATTATTGTCTAGTGCAGTGTGGTATAGTATAGTGTGTTATAATGTAGTGTGGTACATTGTATTTATGTGTAGTATAGCATAGTATGTGCAGTATAGTATGTTGCGCGTCTGTGTAGTATAGTGTAGTGCTGTGTAGCGTAGTGATGCGTAGTATAGTACACAGCTGTATGCCGTAGTGTAGTATGGTGTACATATGTGTAGCATAGTATAGCATAGTATAGTGCATGTCTGTACAGCATGGTATAGTATAATATTGTGTAATTATGTGTAGTATCGTGCAGTATAGTGTAGTGTAGTATAGTGTGTGCCTGTGCTGTATAGTAAAGTATACAGTATCATACGTATATGCAGTATAGTATTTCACAAGTATGTGTAGTATAGTGTGGTGTGGTGTAGTACAGTGTAGTGTTGTATATTGGGTATATGTATAGCATAGCATAGTATAGTATATTGTAGGTATGTAAAGTATGGTATAGTATTATGCAGTATTATATAGTGTACAGCTATATAGTATAGTACTGTATAGTGCAGTGTTGTGTAGTATATTATGATATAATGTAGTATACTATAGTGTTCTATGGTATAGTGTATTGATGTATAGTATAGCATACTACAGTATGGCGTTGGTCTGTACAGTATGGTATAGTATAGCACAGTACGGTGTATGGTTGTTTAGCATAGTACATAATTGTGTTGTATAGTGCAGTATAGTGTAGTATAGTATAGTGCTGTGCATTGTTGTATAGTGTAGTGGTGTGTTGTATGATGTAGTATAATGCGGTATAGTGTAGTGTAGTATAGTGTAGGATAATGCTGTACAGCGGTGTGTAGCATTGTATCGTATAGTGCAGTATAGTGTAGTATAGTGGTATATTGTAGTATGATGTTGTATAGTGCAGTGTATGTATACTATAGTGTAGTATAGTGTTGCAATATGTTGTATGGTATGGTATAGTGCCTTCTGGTATGTTATGGTGTTGGATAGTATAGTATCGCGTAGTGGAGTGTAGTATAGTGTAGTGTTGTAGAGTGGAGTATAGTATAGTGCAATGTGGTGCTGTTTAGTGTTGAATTGTATGGTATAGTGTTGTATATTGTTGTATAGTGTGGTATAGTATTGTATGGTGTGGTATAGTATAGTATAGTGAAGTATAGTGTAGTATGATGTTGCATAGCATATTGTAGTATAGTGTTGTGTAGTCTAGTATTATGTTGTATAGTGTTGGGTAAATCATGTAGTGCCGTGTGTCACGATTGCAGATTTTAGAGAAACAACAAATGTCTGTACATATAAGTGTCTTATATCGGCTGAAGGCTTAAATTCTTGTTAATCTAACTGCACTGTCCAATTTACAGTAGCTATTCCTGCGAAAATGCCATGCTATTGTTTAAGGAGAGCTCCTAACAACAAAACACGTTTTTCATCGCGATAGGTTTGATAAATTCACCTCTGAAGGTGAAATGTGTACTTACATTCTGAAATCTTGCTCTGATTTATCATACAAAGGGTCCCAGAGATAACATGAAGTGTCGTTTTGTTAGATAAAATCCTTTTTCATATCCTAAAAAGGTCCATATAGCAGAAGCACGATCGATTTTGTATTTCCACTCGTTCAATTTGCAAAGAAAGGAATCTGTGAAAGTCTAACCCTAAACGTTGTTTCAACCAGTCAAATCACGTTCCTATGTATTCCTCAGAGATCCTAGAACCTAACCAGACTTCACTATATCATTAGGAGTGTAGTATATCCTATAGGACACCACATTTGGTCAGGGAGCGACGTCTTCATGGCACGGCGGTCTTCACTTGATTGACTGTAACTTTGTCAGATAAGCACCAATCTGGGTCAAACAAAGCTAGCTAGATAGCCAATGAGCTGGGCTTTACGGGAGTATTGGGAAACCCCGTATCTGTCGCAAAATGTAGCTGCTAACCTTGTGCAACAGCAAGCCATTTCCTTTTGGACAAAAATTATAAGAATATGGAGAGTTATGAAGTTATGAAAACTGGGTGTTTTGCAAATGTTGAACTTATAATATGGCTACTTATACTGGAAAAGTTAAATCAAAGTCCAAGTATGCAGATTTTACGATATTCTTGCAGAAAAAAATGTCATTGTAAATGTCTCCTTCAAGATTTGCCCAAATGTACCTGGGGACTTCAAATCAAATCAAATCAAATTGTACACTAAATGTCATGTAGTTTGCTCATACTTCAAGTTATCAGTCTGAAACTTTGAACATACACTGCTGCCATCTTGTGGACATCATCGAATTACAACCAGAGTGATGGCTAGATTTGGGACCTCTTTGATGCATTTCAAAGATGATGGTAGAAAAAAAGAAAAACTGTTGTTTTTTTTCTTTGTATTTTCTTCTACCAGATCTGTTGTTTTATATTCTCCTACATTCAATTCACATTTCCACAAACTTCAAAGTGTTTCATTTCAAATGGTACCAAGAATATGCATACCCTTGCTTCAGGGCCTGAGCTACAGCTACAGAGCTACTTGGGTATGTAATTTTAGGCGAAAAGATTTAAGGCGTATCACATTGATGTCAAATAATGTAAAACTATACATGTCATATAATTAATTATAGGTAGGCATGTATCACGTTGCATTTGAGAATATCCTGGTTAGCTAACTCTTAGGCTATATGCCCAACACAAAATGTACAATGTTTAGTTTAACCCTTGCGTGGTATTAACATTCTGTAAACTTCACTAAACCCCTAAAATAAAGCAGCTTAATTGAATTTTAAACCCCAAATCTATTTTTCATGAAGAACCAACCTGTCATTCATCACCAACTGTCTGGGTTTTCCCTCTTCACAGTGCAGAAAGACTGCATTTAATCAGTGGACACCACTCGTTTTTATTACAACACACCTGTCATAATTGTGTTCTTTACTAAAGTAGAGGTTTATTATTATTATTGCTAAAGGTACATGCATAGATGTAAACATCATTTTTGTTAGCAAGAGCACTTATATAACCTAAGAAAGTAGCAGAAATGTGCAGAAAGTAGTTTTGAATGCATTTTATTGAAGGGAAACAATAAGTCTTGAACTGTTTTGGCAACATAGTGATATATTCTTATATACTGTACAATGAGGAATTCAACTACAATATACTAGTCTTCTCCCCAAAAAATTGAACCATTGCTCCCAGCCACAAGTTGTATAAACAACAACAATAAATAAGAATAAAACAAGATAATATATACAAAACAGAAACGTGAAGAACATAAATCAAGCAACACTAATTAGCATATGTAGTACAGTATGCAAGTGTGTGTGCATGGACTTTGCAGATGTATTTCTCACATGTGCAGCAGATAGTATTTGTTTTACAGTCTTTCTTTGGGGGGCAGAATTGGAAATCAGGAAAAGATTCAACCCCTTGAATCTGTAAATTCCAATCACTTTGTCCAGGTTGTCCACGCCTCCTTTGTTGTGGTTGTAGTCCAGGATGTTGGCTGGCTTCCTGTCCTCACTATCACTGATCTCAGTCGTTTTGTGCAGTGTGCTCAGGAGGACCACATTCTTGTTCCTCTTTAGGGGGTAAGAAACTAGAGTGGTGGTGGGGGTGAAGGCAAACTTTGAAGAGAAGGCCTCTCTCCCCCTCGTTGCGAGGAGTGCAGGGGGGAGCTCAGGCTTGTTCTTTCTAACTGTGCCAACCATGGTGATTTTCCGCTTCAGGAGCTGCTGGTTGAGTTCATAAGAGGTGAAGAAATTGTCACACGTGACATTGTGCCCCCTCAGTCCATCTGTCACATCAAGCACAACCCTCATCCCCTGGTTCTTCTCCGGGCCTCCACTGGGCGGCTTCCCTGTGTAGACTTGCATCTTCCAAGCGTAGCTGGATTGTGCGTCACAGGCCACCCATATCTTGATGTCATGCTTGGCTGGCTTGCTGGGCATATACAGCCGGAAAGGACTGCGACCTTTTGACAAAAGAGATTACTATCAGTAATTAGTATCCGTGTCACAGAAAACAATCACATAAATCAATGATATTACAGCAATACATAATACATTTAACAGTGACAATTACTTAGAGTACAGATATGAAAATAACAATGTACCTCTGAATGGAACCAGTTGCTCATCCACTGTTACTTCAGGCCCAGGGTTATAGAGGTAATGGCAGACACTCCACCCACTTCTCCCAGACCTCTCTTATGGCCGCCAGTTTGTCTCTCACACGTCTTGCAGGTCTTGACTCATGGTTATCAAATCATAGCATTCTTTAGAAAGTGTGAAAGACATTCAGTGGCATCGTGGCATGGAAAATCACCCTTCCACTCTCTGCATCCCAGAGACTACATGTAGCCTCGCCTCGGGACCTATACACACCCGCTAAGATTAGCAGCCCTATGTAGGCAGGTCAATCTCATCCATCCTTTTCCAGTTGTCTCCATATTTATGGAAACCCTCCAAATTTGTCATCTCCAGGATATTTTTGTTTTGATGGCTGGTGTGATGAACATGTAGAATGTTGAGGCGATGTCCTGGGCAACTGCATGTCGCGTGGGCCCTGGGGTCATAAGGCCCTGGGGTCTTCCTTATGACATGTTGTGCTGCCATCCTGCCCTGGTTGTCATACGGTGACAAGGATCATGTTATTTTGCTGTTCTTTGACATAAATGTCTCTCTTTCCGCTTGGGGGATTTCTTCTTCATCTGAAGGTGATGCAACGTGCTCTGGGTTGTAATTCTTCCCCATCTTCTTCAGATACCCCCCTCCTTTTCTAAATCATTGTTCTCTTGTTCCTCCTGGACATCTGAAAAAAATCAAAACTACGACACATCGGGCACTGAAACGTGCACTCATTTTATTTCCCCTTTATTTATCCAGGTAGGCCAGTTGAGAACATGTTCTCATTTACAACGGCGACCTGGCCAAGATAAATCAAAGCAGTGCGACACAAACAACACAGAGTTACACATGGGATAGATAAACGTACAGTCAATAACACAATAGAAAATCTATATACAGTGTGTGCAAATGTAGTAAGATTAGGGAGGTAAGGCAATAAATAGTCCATAGTGGCAAAATAATTACAATTTAGCAATTAAACACTGGAGTGATAGATGAGCAGAAGATGAATGTGCAAGTAGGGATACTGGGGTGCAAAGGAGCAAGATAAACAAAAAAAACAATATGGGGATGAGGTAGTTGCGTGGGCTATTTATAGATGGGCTGTGTACAAGTGCAATGATCTGTAAGCTGCTCTGACAGCTGATGCTTATAGTTAGTGAGGGAGATAGAAGTCTCCAGCTTCAGTGACTTTTGCAATTTGTTCCAGTCATTGGCAGCAGAGAACTGGAAGGAAAGGCGGCCGAAGCATGTGTTGGCTTTGGGGATGACCAGTGAAATATACCTGCTGGAGCGCGTGCTACGGGTGGGTGCTGGTATGGTGAGCTGAGATAAGGCGGGGCTTTACATAGCCCATCTGTAAACAGCCCATCTATAAACAGCCCATCTATCTACCTACCTCATCCCCATACTGTATTTATTTATTTATCTTGCTCCTTTGCACACCAGTATCTCTGCTTGCACGTTTATCTTCTGCACATCTACCATTCCAGTGTTTATTACTATATTGTAATTACTTCACCACTATGGCCTATTTATTGCCTTAACTTACCTCATTTGCACTCACTGTATATAGACTTTTAGTTTTCTTTTGTTCTACTGTATTATTGACTGTATGTTTTGTTTATTCCACGTGTAACTCTGTGTTGTTGTATGTGTCGAATTGCTATGCTTTATCTTGGCCAGGTCGCAGTTGCAAATGAGAACTTGTTCTCAACTAGCCTACCTGGTTAAATAAAGGTGAAATACAAATACATTTTAAAAAATCTAGCAAAGACTTATAGATGACCTGGAGCCAGTGAGTTTGGCGATTGATATGTAGTGAGGGGCAGCCAACTAGAGCATACAGGTCGCAGTGGTGGGTAGTATATGGGGCTTTAATGACAAAACGGATGGCACTGTGATAGACTACATCCAATTTGAGTGTTGAGTGTTGGGGGCTATTTTGTAAATGACATCGCCGACGTCAGGAATCGGTAGGATAGTCAGTTTTATGAGGGAATGTTTGGCAGCATGAGTGAAGGATGCTTTGTTGCGAAATAGGAAGCCGATCCCAGAGTTACATTGAGATGCTTAACCTGTCTGTTCCGCTAGCGGAACCCCTCGCCAACAGCCAATGAAATTGCAGGGCGCCAAATTCAATCAACAGAAATCTCATAATTCAAATTTCTCAAGCATACAAGTATTAGACACCATTTTAATGATACATTTCTCGTTAATCCAACCACAGTGTTCGATTTCAAAAAGGCTTTTCGGCGAAAGCACAACGTATCATTATGTTAGGTCAGCAACTAGTCACAGAAAGCATACAGCCATTTTCCAACCAAAGAGAAGTGTCATCATCAGATGACACTTCCGGGACAACATGTTACACAATACATGTATGTTTTGTTCGATCAAGTTCATATTTATATCCAAAAACCTCAGTTTACATTTGGCCTTGCCTCCAAAACATCCTGTGAATTTGGACAGAGCCACATCAATTTACAGAAATACTCATAATAAACTTTAATAAAAGATACAAGTATTATGCACAGAATTATAGATATACTTCTCCTTAACGCAACCGCTTTGTCAGATTTCAAAAAAGCTTTACGGAAAAAATAAAAACCATGCAATAATCTGAGTACGGCGCTCAGAGACCAAAACAAGCCAAACATGTACCCGCCATGTTGTGGAATCAACAGACGTCAGAAATAGCATTATGAATATTCACTTACCTTTGATGATCTTCATCAGAATGCACTCCCAGGAATCCCAGTTCCACAATAAATGTTTGTTTAGTTCGATAAAGTACAATATTTATGTCCAAATACCTCCTTGTTGTTCGCGCCTTGAGTTCACAAATCCAAATTCATGACCCGCGATCACTAGGTCCAGACGAAAAGTCAAAAAGTTCCGTTACAGTCCGTAGAAACATGTCAAACGATGTATAGAATCAATCTTTAGGATGTTTTTAACATAAATCTTCAATAATGTTCAAACCAGAGAATTCCTTTTTCTTCAGAAATGCAATGGAACGCAAGCTAACTCTCACGTGAACGCGCATGGTCAGCTCATGGCATTCTGCCAGACCCCTGACTCAAAGAGCCCTCATTCCCTCCTCCTTCACAGTAGAAGCATCAAACAAGGTTCTAAAGACTGTTGACATCTAGTGGAAGCCTTAGGAAGTGCAATATGACCCCATAGACACTGTATATTCGATAGGCGATGAGTTGAAAAACTACAAACCTCAGATTTCCCACTTCCTGGTTGGATTTTTCTCAGGTTTTTGCCTGCCATATGAGTTATGTTATACTCCCAGACATCATTCAAACAGTTTTTGAAATGTCAGAGTGTTTTCTATCCAAATCTACTAATAATTTGCATATATTAGCAACTGGGCCTGAGTTTCAGGCAGTTTACTCTTGGCACTCTTTTCATCCAAAAGTGAAAATGCTGCCCCCTATCCCAAAGAAGTTCATGTGAGTCTGGAAGGAGATTTTAGAGTCTAACCAGACACCTAGGTATTTGTAGTTGTCGACATTCTAAGTCAGAACCGTGCCGAGTAGTGATGCTAGTCAGGCCGGCGGGTGCGGGCAGCGATCGGCTGAAGAGCATGCATTTAGTTTTACTAGCATTTAAGAGCAGTTGGAAGCCACGGAAAGAGTGTTGTATGGCATTGAAGATCGTTTGGAGGTTTGTTAACACAGTGTCCAAAGAAGGGCCAAATGTATACAGAATGGTGTTGTCTGCATAGAGGTGGATCAGAGAATTGCCAGCAACAAGAGCGACATCATTGATATATACAGAGAAGAGAGTCGGCCCGAGAACTGAATCCTGTGGCACCCCCATAGAGACTGCCAGAGGTCGGGACAACAGGCCCTCCAATTTGACACACTGAACTCTATCTGAAAAGTAGTTGGTGAACCAGGCGATGCAGTCATTTGAGAAACCAAGCCTATTGAGTCTGCTGATAAGAATGCGGTAATTGACAGAGTCGAAAGCCTTGGCCAGGTCGATGAAGACGGCTGCACAGTACCGTCTTTTATCGATGGCGGTTATGATATCGTTTAGGACCTTGAGCGTGGCTGAGGTGCACCCATGACCAGCTCGGAAACCAGATTGCATAGCGGAGAAGGTATGGTGGGATTCGAAATGGTCGGTGATCTGTTTGTTAACTTGGCTTTCGAAGACTTTAGAAAGGCATGGCAGGATGGATATAGGTCTGTGGAGTGTAGGATTGTCTCCCCTTTTGAAGAGGGGAATGACCGCGGCAGCTTTCCAATCTTTAGGGATCTCAGACGATACGAAAGAGAGGTTGAACAGGCTAGTAATAGAGGTTACAACAATTGCGCCGGATAATTTTAGAAAGATTGTCTAGCCCAGCTGATTTGTAGGTGTCCAGATTTTGCAGCTCTTTCAGAACATCAGCTATCTGGATTTGGGTGAAGGAGAAACGGGGGGGGGCTTGGGCAGGTTGCTCCGGGGGGTGCAGAGCTGTTGGCCGGGGTATGGGTAGCCAGGTGGAAAGCATGGGCAGCCGTAGAAAAATGCTTATTGAAATTCTCGATTATCTTAGATTTATCGGTGGTGAAAGTGTTTCTTAGCCTCAGTGCAGTGGGCAGCTGGGAGAGGTGCTCTTATTCTCTATGGACTTTACAGTGTCCCAGAACTTTTTGGAATTTGTGCTACAGGATGAGGTCAATATCCTTCCAGGATACCCGGGCCAGGTCATTTAGAAAGGCCTGCTTGCTGAAGTATTTTAGGGAGCATTTGACAGTGATGTGGGGTTTGACAGCGGGACCCATTACGGACGCAGGCAATGATGCAGTGATCGCTGAGATCCTGGTTGAAGACAGCAGAGGTGTAGGCCTGCTTGCTGAAGTATTTTAGGGAGCATTTGACAGTGATGTGGGGTTTGACAGCGGGACCCATTACGGACGCAGGCAATGATGCAGTGATCGCTGAGATCCTGGTTGAAGACAGCAGAGGTGTATTTGGAGGGCAAGTTGGTCAGAATTCAGAATTTTTGGTGGCCTTCCTAAGCCAAGATCCAGACAAGGTTAGGACATCAGGGTTGGCAGAGTGTGCTAAAGCAGTGAATAAAACAAACTTAAGGAGGAGGTTTCTGATGTTAACATGCATGAATGGATGGATAATTTTTTACCTCACGTTAGTCTCATTCCAAATGTGGTTTTGTTAGGAATTCAACAACCGTTACAACCTTTGTTCCCTCAGATGACCGAGGTACGCATGGTCTCTACTCAAACAGCCCTCTCGGTAATCGAGGTACGCATGGTCTGAAGATAATTTCTCCAGGTGGGGGTGTTATTCGGCACAGTAAAAAAGGCTGTCCCATGACGCCAGATCGATGTCTGTGCCCATGGGGGCGTGCCAATGACTTAGTGAAACTTTAAAGGGAATTGGAATCTCTTTCTTTAAACAGTTTAAAATCACATTACATAATTTCACAAAGAGTTGAATCTTTACTCATTCATTTTATACAGTAATTAGATGCAAATCTCATAACGGAGACTCTTGTATAAACAGAGTTATGGTAATGTGGCTGTATTGTCTCTCATGAGGTCACAAACATTAGACAAAACGGACCGGGTCGTAGCTGGCTTCTCCACCGACCGTTTACACATTCTCCAAAACATGGACATTGTTCAGTTCTCAAGTTCTGTGATATAGAAGAAGTTCCTTTGTTCTCCTGTGAACCCTCTCTCTATACTTCATGGCCGGGGGGGAAGAGAGTCTCCTCCAGGAATGTACGACCTGAGATAACAGAGCCTGGGTGTATTGGGAAGAGAGAGGTGGTGAGAGAGAGTTGGTACTTGCTATATCCAAAGAGGGCCACGTCATGACAATTATAAAAAAGAAGGTAGAGAGTTTAGGATAGAATAGATCATATAACAAATGATACATCTTTAATGTATTCTACTAGACTAATGTATTCTACTAGACTAATGTGTTTTACTAGACTTATGTGTTTTACTAGACTAATGTATTCTACTAGAGTAATGTATTCATATGATTAGGTGACACAGATGATGTGACAAATTCCAATCACCAACATTTCTGGTTATTCTGTACCTTGAAGTTGGTTGCAGAAATGGATATATGGAGTGTGACATTAGAAAAAGAGGGAGAGAGGAAGGCCAGTCCCATGTGACAGGTTGAACACAGTAGTAGAGGTTTAGAGAGAGAGGGGTGGGGGTGATATGGAGAATATGGAGAAAGAGAGAGAGAGAGTGCGAGAAAGATAGAGGGCGGAGAGATATGGAGAGAGAGAGAGAGAGGAGAGAGAGAGGACAGAGAGAGAGAGAGAGGGAGAGAGAAAGATAAGGGGGAGATATGGAGAGCGAGAGAGAGAGAAGGAGAGACATGAAGAGAGAGGGAGAGATATGAGGAGAGAGGAGAGAGGAGAGAGAGAGAGAGAGAGAGAGAGAGGGGGGCAATCCCAAGTGCATGACACAGAATTTCTGTCATCAATCAGAGCAGAGAGAACCCTGGCCGGCTTTATCCAATCTGTCATCCAATCACAGCCCTCTCCATTTTGGATGCCCATTTCATTTGTCTGTCCACAATTCATTCCGATCACGCCTTCCTCGCTCCACTCAGAGGGGTGACACCTGGGTTTCCACCTTCAATATCTTTATTTATCTTTCTTCCCAGAATCCTTCTGGAACATTGAAGGTTCCAAACTGTTTCTCCGTATTCTGAATTCTGAGGAAACGTAAGGAGATGAACAACTTTCTAAATCAAACGGGACACATTTTGCCCAACGTGTTTGGGTCATCTAAAATAAGCAACAACAAAAACATCAACACTGAAACAGAACAATTCATCACAAATACTGTATGAAATGACCAACAGGGGGGGGGGGGGAAAGTCAAGATAACAAAGGCGCCAGTTTCTACGGTATTAAACATTGGTTTCTACTGTTGGGTCATCGATCACTCTGATGTCGCTTTGAAGGTCTTGCGGTGTGTATTTTTAGTCAGAGCTACAGCTGGGTGTATAAAGGTCACAGTCCTGTTGGTGTCTACTGATTGAGGGGTCATGTAGGTTGATGTATTTACTGTTAGCAGGGCTATGCCTCCTATATTCACACGTACACACAGATCATTTAGGCAAGAGGAAGGATTGTACACAGTTCACTACTACCCACTGTTAGACATATGCTAGTGAAGAAATCCTCTGTCACCAATGTATGTGACTGCCACCAATAATGTTTGTAACACTAACCTTGTTGTGTTGCTACCATGTTGTATTGCCACCATGTTGTTACCATGCTGTGTTTTCATGTGTTACTGCCATGCTGTGTTGCTACCATGCTATGTTGTCATGTGTTGCTACCATGTTGCTACCATGCTGTGTTGTCATGTGTTTCTATCATGTTGCTGCCATGTTGTTGTCATGCTGATCCACCTCTACGCAGACGACACCATTCTATATACTTCCGGCCCTTCCTTGGACACTGTGCTATCTAACCTCCAAACGAGCTTCAATGCCATACAACACTCCTTCCGTGGCCTCCAACTGCTCTTAAACGCTAGTAAAACCAAATGCATGCTTTTCAACCGTTCGCTGCCTGCACCCGCACGCCCGACTAGCATCACCACCCTGGACGGTTCCGACCTAGAATATGTGGACATCTATAAGTACCTAGGTGTCTGGCTAGACTGCAAACTCTCCTTCCAGACTCATATCAAACATCTCCAATCCAAAATCAAAGCAAGAATCGGCTTTCTATTCCGCAACAAAGCCTCCTTCACTCACGCCGCCAAACTTACCCTAGTAAAACTGACTATCCTACCGATCCTCGACTTCGGCGATGTCATCTACAAAATAGCTTCCAATACTCTACTCAGCAAACTGGATGCAGTTTATCACAGTGCCATTCGTTTTGTTACTAAAGCACCTTATACGACCCACCACTGCGACCTGTATGCCCTAGTCGGCTGGCCCTCGCTACATGTTCGTCGTCAGACCCACTGGCTCCAGGTCATCTACAAGGCTATGCTAGGTAAAGTGCCGCCTTATCTCAGTTCACTGGTCACGATGGCTACACCCACCCGCAACACGCGCTCCAGCAGGTGTATCTCACTGATCATCCCTAAAGCCAAAACCTCATTTGGACGCCTTTCCTTCCAGTTCTCTGCTGCCTGCGACTGGAACGAATTGCAAAAATCTCTGAAGTTGGAGACTTTTATCTCCCTCAACAACTTTAAAAATCTGCTATCCGAGCAGCTAACCGATCGCTGCAGCTGTACATAGTCCATCTGTAAACTACCCACCCAATTTACCTACCTCACCCCCCATACTGCTTTTATTTATTTACTTTTCTGCTCTTTTGCACACCAGTATCTCTTCTTGCACATGATCATCTGATGATTTATCACTCCAGTGTTAATCTGCTAAATTGTAATTATTCGATTTATTGCCTACCTCATGCCTTTTGCACACATTGTATATAGATTCTCTTTTTTTCTACCATGTTATTGACTTGTTTATTGTTTACTCCATGTGTAACTCTGTGTTGTCTGTTCACACTGCTATGCTTTATCTTGGCCAGGTCGCAGTTGCAAATGAGAACTTGTTCTCAACTAGCCTACCTGGTTAAATAAAGGTGAAATAAATAAAAAATAAAAAAAATGCTACCATGTTGTATTGCTACCATGCTGTGTTGTCATGTGTTGCTACCATGCTGTGTTGTCATGTGTTTCTACTATGTTGATACCATGCTGTGTTGTCATGTGTTTCTACCATGTTGCTGCCATGTTGTTGTCATGCTACCATGTTGTATTGCTACCATGCTGTGTTGTTATGTGTTGCTACCATGTTGTTACCATGCTGTGTTGTCATGTGTTTCTACCATGTTGTTACCATGCTGTGTTGTCATGCTACCATGCTGTGTTGCTACCATGCTGTGTTGTCATGTGTTTCTACCATGTTGTTACCATGCTGTGTTGTCATGCTACCATGCTGTGTTGCTAGCATGCTGTGTTGTCATGTGTTTCTACCATGTTGCTGCCATGTTGTTGTCATGCTACCATGTTGTATTGCTACCATGCTGTGTTGTTATGTGTTGCTACCATGTTGTTACCATGCTGTGTTGTCATGTGTTTCTACCATGTTGTTATCATGCTGTGTTGTCATGCTACCATGCTGTGTTGCTACCATGCTGTGTTGTCATGTGTTGCTACCATGTTGTTACCATGCTGTGTTGTCATGCTACCATGCTGTGTTGCTACCACGCTGTGTTGTCATGTGTTTCTACCATGTTGCTGCCATGTTGTTGTCATGCTACCATGTTGTGTTGCTACCATGCTGTGTTGTCATGTGTTGCTACCATGTTGTTACCATGCTGTGTTGCTACCATGCTGTGTTGTCATGTGTTTCTACCATGTTGCTGCCATGTTGTTGTCACGCTACCATGTTGTGATGCTACCATGCTGTGTTGTCATGTGTTGTTACCATGCTGTGTTGCTACCATGGTGTGTTGTCATGCTACCATGTTGTGTTGCTACCATGCTGTGTTGTCATGTGTTGCTACCATGTTGTTACCATGCTGTGTTGCTACCATGCTGTGTTGTCATGTGTTGTCATGTGTTTCTACCATGTTGCTGCCATGTTGTTGTCATGCTACCATGCTGTGTTTTCTTAGGTATCTTTACAGTGTTGTCTCTCATGATGTGTCCTATATTTTATTTTTAGTACCAGCCCTTGTCCCCATCCACAGAAAACCTTTTGCTAGGCCGTCATTGTATTTTTTATTTAACTATGCAAGTCAGTTAAGAACAAATTCGTATTTACAATGACGGCCTAGAAACAGTGGGTTAACTGCCTTGTTCAGGGGCAGAACGACAGATGTATACCTTGTCAGCTCGGGGATTCGATCTAGCAACCTTTGCGGTTACTGGCCCAACACTCTAACCACTAGGCCACCTGCCACCCTATGGTATATAAGAATGTGTTCTTAACTGACTTGCCTAGTTAAATAAAGGTTAAATAAATAAATAAATGTGAATAAACCCTACGCCAAGCAGTTTCCTTCCGGTCTTGCTGCTGTATTGAGTGTTGGTATACAGGCCAAGCCTCCCCATGGATCCTCCTACAATCAATCTATGACACGGTGCAAAGTTTATTCTCTCCCACAGGCAAAATCTCATTATAAGATTGTTATAAAAAAAAATTGTGATCAAATTTAGATTTTTTTTTTGGGGGGGGGGGCAAACCAACAGCCAAATACATAAGATGTTCCTCCGTTTCCAACCCGCAGGACCTGCTTCTACATTTCAAAGTCCTCGTTCAGGTGTTGTAGTCCGTATGATAGTATTGGCTGACCATGCAGTCAAGATAATGACAGTTGAAGTTTAGTTATTATAAGATTTTACACTAAACATAATATATAATAATTTCTTTACAGATCGGGTTGAATGGAACGCTCCTCCTCGTTCATTGCCTTCAACTGTGCCTTTTCACAGTATGACATTTATAGGTTTGACTATAATAAAATTGAATTTTCCGTAAGCAGCACTTGAGAGGGGTTGTGGCAGAATGCAGCGGAAGCCATAACACTGACAGAATCCACCATAGTGTGAGGGAGAGTGTGAGGGAGGGAGAGTGTGAGAGTGTGAGAGAGAGAGAGAGAGAGAGAGAGAGAGAGAGAGAGAGAGAGTGAGAGAGTGAGAGAGAGTGAGAGAGAGAGAGAGAGAGAGAGAGAGAGAGAGAGAGAGAGAGAGAGAGAGAGAGAGAGAGAGAGAGAGAGAGAGAGAGAGAGAGAGAGAGAGAGAGAGAGAGAGAAAATAAGCCTCTCAGTGAAAAGAGCTGTAAAGCTGACATTGAAAATCCCTCTATCCCTCCATCCCAGCTCTCTTTCATAGAACACAGTCCCATGGGTATCATCTGTTTAAGACCCTGTATTCCAATGTTCCATCATCGCTTCTCTCTTTGTCCAGATGTTGATATTGAGCTGCTATCAGCTATGTTTACGCTATCAAGATTCATCTGTTTCCAACTCCTCTCTTCCTGTGATCTGTCTATCCTCCTGGCGTTGTTAAACATGCGGCCCTCCCGAAACATTACCTCATGACAGACAAAACGTTTATTGTCACAGAGGAGGTTGGCGATTGTGAAACAGAGCCCAATGATGATGCTGTCTATAATAAATCACTGGCTAAATCAACAAGTTAGATTAGAATACGTTCTTATTGTCTTGCCAATAAGTGGTTCACTTGTTTCCATCTTTTCAGACCAGTAAGAAGAAATCTGGCCTCAAAAGTATTGGAACCAACAGTATCATAATTATTTATGGCTGAAGAAATAACATTAAAACTAGGCTCAACACTACAATGGACAGGATCCTAATACAGCACATCATCATCATTTATAGACTGGGCAGAACATCTAGTAGACTCTAAGATGGCCGTGTCAGAATGAGTTGGCATAAACTCCCCGGTTAAAATCACTTGGCGTATTCTGCCGAGCTTAAAAATGAGGTCTTGTTCCTCATTAAGGGGAGTGCCCAGTGTAGATAACAAATAACACTCCATTCCCTAGAGGGTGAGCTATGATTTTGAACAGGGCCCATAGTACACTATATAGGGAATAGGAAGTAATTTGTGACATACCAATATGACTAACTGCTGAGGAGGCTTAACAGATGTGGTCATTTATTTAATCTTCAGGTGCATAGTTACAAGCCAGGGCAGGCAGCAGGCTGTTACAGGGAGGTAATCAGAACCAGGTCAGGCAGCAGGCTGTTACAGGGAGGTAATCAGAACCAGGTCAGGCAGCAGGCTGTTACAGGGAGTTAATCAGAACCAGGTCAGGCAGCAGGCTGTTACAGGGAGTTAATCAGAACCAGGTCAGGCAGCAGGCTGTTACAGGGAGTTAATCAGAACCAGGGCAGGCAGCAGGCTGTTACAAGGAGTTAATCAGAACCAGGGCAGGCAGCAGGCTGTTACAGGGAGTTAATCAGAACCAGGGCAGGCAGCAGGCTGTTACAGGGAGTTAACCAGAACCAGGGCAAGCAGCAGGCTGTTACAGGGAGTTAATCAGAACCAGGTCAGGCAGCAGGCTGTTACAGGGAGTTAATCAGAACCAGGGCAGGCAGCAGGCTGTTACAGGGAGTTAATCAGAACCAGGGCAGGCAGCAGGCTGTTACAGGGAGTTAATCAGAACCAGGGCAGGCAGCAGGCTGTTACAAGGAGTTAATCAGAACCAGGGCAGGCAGCAGGCTCTTACAGGGAGGTAATCAGAACCAGGGCAGGCAGCAGGCTGCTACAGGGAGTTAATCAGAACCAGGGCAGGCAGCAGGCTGTTACAGGGAGTTAATCAGAACCAGGGCAGGCAGCAGGCTGTTACAGGGAGTTAATCAGAACCAGGGCAGGCAGCAGGCTGTTACAGGGAGTTAATCAGAACCAGGTCAGGCAGCAGGCTCTTACAGGGAGTTAATCAGAACCAGGGCAGGCAGCAGGCTCTTACAGGGAGGTAATCAGAACCAGGTCAGGCAGCAGACTCTTACAGGGAGGTAATCAGAACCAGGGCAGGCAGCAGGCTCTTACAGGGAGTTAATCAGAACCAGGGCAGGCAGCAGGCTCTTACAGGGAGGTAATCAGAACCAGGGCAGGCAGCAGGCTGTTACAGGGAGTTAATCAGAACCAGGGCAGGCAGCAGGCTGTTACAGGGAGTTAATCAGAACCAGGGCAGGCAGCAGGCTCTTACAAGGAGTTAATCAGAACCAGGTCAGGCAGCAGGCTCTTACAGGGAGTTAATCAGAACCAGGGCAGGCAGCAGGCTGTTACAGGGAGTTAATCAGAACCAGGGCAGGCAGCAGACTCTTACAGGGAGGTAATCAGAACCAGGTCAGGCAGCAGACTCTTACAGGGAGGTAATCAGAACCAGGTCAGGCAGCAGACTCTTACAGGGAGGTAATCAGAACCAGGGCAGGCAGCAGACTCTTACAGGGAGGTAATCAGAACCAGGTCAGGCAGCAGACTCTTACAGGGAGGTAATCAGAACCAGGGCAGGCAGCAGGCTCTTACAGGGAGTTAATCAGAACCAGGGCAGGCAGCAGGCTGTTACAGGGAGTTAATCAGAACCAGGGCAGGCAGCAGGCTCTTACAAGGAGTTAATCAGAACCAGGGCAGGCAGCAGGCTGTTACAGGGAGTTAATCAGAACCAGGGCAGGCAGCAGGCTGTTACAGGGAGTTAATCAGAACCAGGGCAGGCAGCAGGCTGTTACAGGGAGTTAATCAGAACCAGGGCAGGCAGCAGGCTGTTACAGGGAGTTAATCAGAACCAGGGCAGGCAGCAGGCTGTTACAGGGAGTTAATCAGAACCAGGACAGGCAGCAGGCTGTTACCGGGAGTTAATCAGAACCAGGTCAGGCAGCAGGGTCTTACAGGGAGTTAATCAGAACCAGGGCAGGCAGCAGGCTGTTACAGGGAGTTAATCAGAACCAGGGCAGGCAGCAGGCTGTTACAGGGAGTTAATCAGAACCAGGGCAGGCAGCAGGCTGTTACAGGGAGTTAATCAGAACCAGGGCAGGCAGCAGGTTCTTACAGGGAGTTAATCAGAACCAGGGCAGGCAGCAGGCTGTTACAGGGAGGTAATCAGAACCAGGGCAGGCAGCAGGCTCTTACAGGGAGTTAATCAGAACCAGGGCAGGCAGCAGGCTGTTACAGGGAGTTAATCAGAACCAGGGCAGGCAGCAGGCTGTTACAGGGAGTTAATCAGAACCAGGGCAGGCAGCAGGCTGTTACAGGGAGTTAATCAGAACCAGGGCAGGCAGCAGGCTGTTACAGGGAGTTAATCAGAACCAGGGCAGGCAGCAGGCTGTTACAGGGAGTTAATCAGAACCAGGGCAGGCAGCAGGCTCTTACAGGGAGTTAATCAGAACCAGGGCAGGCAGCAGGCTGTTACAGGGAGTTAATCAGAACCAGGGCAGGCAGCAGGCTGTTACCGGGAGTTAATCAGAACCAGGTCAGGCAGCAGGGTCTTACAGGGAGTTAATCAGAACCAGGGCAGGCAGCAGGCTGTTACAGGGAGTTAATCAGAACCAGGGCAGGCAGCAGGCTGTTACAGGGAGTTAATCAGAACCAGGTCAGGCAGTAGGCTGTTACAGGGAGTTAATCAGAACCAGGTCAGGCAGCAGGGTCTTACAGGGAGTTAATCAGAACCAGGGCAGGCAGCAGGCTATTACAGGGAGGTAATCAGAACCAGGGCAGGCAGCAGGCTCTTACAGGGAGGTAATCAGAACCAGGGCAGGCAGCAGGCTGTTACAGGGAGTTAATCAGAACCAGGGCAGGCAGCAGGCTGTTACCGGGAGTTAATCAGAACCAGGTCAGGCAGCAGGGTCTTACAGGGAGTTAATCAGAACCAGGGCAGGCAGCAGGCTGTTACAGGGAGTTAATCAGAACCAGGGCAGGCAGCAGGCTGTTACAGGGAGTTAATCAGAACCAGGGCAGGCAGCAGGCTGTTACAGGGAGTTAATCAGAACCAGGGCAGGCAGCAGGTTCTTACAGGGAGTTAATCAGAACCAGGGCAGGCAGCAGGCTGTTACAGGGAGGTAATCAGAACCAGGGCAGGCAGCAGGCTCTTACAGGGAGTTAATCAGAACCAGGGCAGGCAGCAGGCTGTTACAGGGAGTTAATCAGAACCAGGGCAGGCAGCAGGCTGTTACAGGGAGTTAATCAGAACCAGGGCAGGCAGCAGGCTGTTACAGGGAGTTAATCAGAACCAGGGCAGGCAGCAGGCTGTTACAGGGAGTTAATCAGAACCAGGGCAGGCAGCAGGCTGTTACAGGGAGTTAATCAGAACCAGGGCAGGCAGCAGGCTCTTACAGGGAGTTAATCAGAACCAGGGCAGGCAGCAGGCTGTTACAGGGAGTTAATCAGAACCAGGGCAGGCAGCAGGCTGTTACCGGGAGTTAATCAGAACCAGGTCAGGCAGCAGGGTCTTACAGGGAGTTAATCAGAACCAGGGCAGGCAGCAGGCTGTTACAGGGAGTTAATCAGAACCAGGGCAGGCAGCAGGCTGTTACAGGGAGTTAATCAGAACCAGGTCAGGCAGTAGGCTGTTACAGGGAGTTAATCAGAACCAGGTCAGGCAGCAGGGTCTTACAGGGAGTTAATCAGAACCAGGGCAGGCAGCAGGCTATTACAGGGAGGTAATCAGAACCAGGGCAGGCAGCAGGCTCTTACAGGGAGGTAATCAGAACCAGGGCAGGCAGCAGGCTGTTACAGGGAGTTAATCAGAACCAGGGCAGGCAGCAGGCTATTACAGAGAGGTAATCAGAACCAGGGCAGGCAGCAGGCTCTTACAGGGAGTTAATCAGAACCAGGGCAGGCAGCAGGCTGTTACAGGGAGGTAATCAGAACCAGGGCAGGCAGCAGGCTCTTACAGGGAGTTAACCAGAACCAGAGCAGGCAGCAGGCTGTTACAGGGAGTTAATCAGAACCAGGGCAGGCAGCAGGCTGTTACAGGGAGTTAACCAGAACCAGGGCAGGCAGCAGGCTCTTACAGGGAGTTAAGCAGAACCAGAGCAGGCAGCAGGCTGTTACAGGGAGTTAACCAGAACCAGAGCAGGCAGCAGGCTGTTACAGGGAGTTAATCAGAACCAGGGCAGGCAGCAGGCTGTTACAGGGAGGTAATCAGAACCAGGGCAGGCAGCAGGCTCTTACAGGGAGGTAATCAGAACCAGGGCAGGCAGCAGGCTGTTACAGGGAGTTAACCAGAACCAGAGCAGGCAGCAGGCTGTTACAGGGAGTTAATCAGAACCAATCATTGATCACTCTCAATAATCAGCTGTTGCAAAATGACAGAGAATTGTGTAAACAACAAAAAACAAGTCTGTACCCAAAATGGCACCCTATTCCCTATATAGTGCACTACTTTAGACCTGAGCCCTATTCCCTATATAGTGCACTACTTTAGAACAGAGCCCTATTCCCTACATAGTACACTACTTTTGACCTGAGCCCTATTCCCTATATAGTGCACTAATTTAGACCAGAGCCCTATTCCCTATATAGTGCACTACTTTTGACCTGAGCCCCATTTCCTATGTTGTGCCCTACTTTTGATCAGAGCTCTATTGGGACGAACACCAAGACACTTGATTTCATTGTGGCGTATTACACTTTGGCAGGTTTGCGTTACATTGCAACGCAAACCTGTAGTATTTTCTATTTCCTGTGCTAAATAACCTGAGCTATTTCTCCAACAACAACCCACCGCTGGCTGGTGATGTGCCCAGGTTTCTGTTGTGTTCCTAATATGACATTGAGGGATGAGGTCAGAGAAATTAGGGAATGAGGAGAGGAGACATGTGGCATTATAAAAGAAAAACTATGAGAAAATAAAAAATGGGTAGGGGCACATCTCACTGAAACAGCTGAACTAGTGGTTTAAAAGCATTGATTTCTAAAAAGAGGAAACCTGTCTCTCTCCATATGAACAGTTGTTAATGCACCTCCATACTCACGTGGTCTGGTCAATGCATGATATATACAGTGTATATCCTTTCTAATCTCCAGGTGATGAATGTGTAGGGGGCTGTCTCTGCGGCAGCCTGACAGTCCGGTGACGACTGGTTGCTGTCAGGGTCATCAGCTCATTAGGCTTCACCTAAGGCAAACATATATATAACTAAAGATTCCACTGCAACCCCCAAGTCACCCAGATGTGACTAAAGATTCCACTGCAACCCCCAAGTCACCCAGATGTGACTAAAGATTCCACTGCAACCCCCAAGTCACCCAGATGTGACTAAAGATCCCACTGCAACCCCCAAGTCACCCAGATGTGACTAAAGATTCCACTGCAACCCCCAAGTCACCCAGATGTGACTAAAGATTCCACTGCAACCCCCAAGTCACCCAGATGTGACTAAAGATTCCACTGCAACCCCCAAGTCACCCAGATGTGACTAAAGATTCCACTGCAACCCCCAAGTCACCCAGATGTGACTAAAGATTCCACTGCAACCCCCAAGTCACCCAGATGTGACTAAAGATTCCACTGCAACCCCCAAGTCACCCAAATGTGACTAAAGATTCCACTGCAACCACCAAGTCACCCAGATGTGACTAAAGATTTCAATCGGTGGTATATACAACTCCAATCACGGAATAAAACCATATATGTCTCTGATTAGCATATTCATGTTTACTGCAAACACTAGACACATGTAAAGCATGATCCAGGGTTTTCACTGTAAAAATAAAGGTAAAATGAAAAGGAAATAAAATCATATTCTCCAGGTTTTTATTTACATTGTGCATATCGTACTGTGCACACAGTCGTTTGTGGTACACACAGCATGAGTCCACTCTGCAGGAAAATAGCATTATGTCTAGTAGTCTCTTATAGGAAAATAACATTATGTCTAGCAGTCTCTAATAGCAAAATAAATATGATTTAATGTCTAGTAATGTACAGACTAAACATTTCCTTTGAATATGTATTTAGTCTACAATCCAAGGCTGTTTCAAGTTTGAAGTATTAATGTCAAGTACACAGGTACAGTGAAATGCCTTTCAGCTCCATATCCAACAATACAGTGCAATGTCTTTCAGCTCCATATCCAACAATGCAGTATCAATATCCATGTAGCACTAAAAATAACAAGGTAGAACAAAAACATACAAGAAAGTACGACGCTTTATACATTTACATTTAAGTCATTTAGCAGACGCTCTTATCCAGAGCGACTTTCAAATTGGAAAGTTCATACATATTCATCCTGGTCCCCCCGTGGGGAATGAACCCACAACCCTGGCGTTGCAAGTGCCATGCTCTACCAACTGAGCCACACGGGACCAAGATTCTTGTCAGTTATAGTCACACCTGTGTACATTCCCCTTCAAGCAGACACCAAGACGGCTATCAAGGAACAAGAAGCCAACGAAATTTGGCTTGTCACCCAGAACTCTGACAAACTTTTATAGATGCACAATCAATAGCATCCTGTCGGGCTGTATCACAGCCTGGTAAGGCAACTGCACCACTGTAAAACCGCAAGGCTCTCCAGAGGGTGGTGCGGACTGCACAACGCATCCCTGGGGGCAAACTACCTGCCCACCATGACACCAACAGCACCGAATGTCACAGGAAGGCTAAAAAGATCACCAAGGACAACAACCACACGAGCCACTGCCTGTTCACACCGCTACCATCCAGAAGGCGAGGTCTGTACAGGTGCATCAAAGCTGGGACCGAGAGACTGAAAAACGTCTTCTATCTCAAGGCCATCAGACTGCTAAACAGCAATCACTAACTCAGAGAGGCTGCCTCCTACATTGAGACCCAATCACTGGCCACTTTAGTAATTGGATCATTAGCCACTTTAAGAAATGCCACTTTAATAATGTTTACATACCTTACATTACTCATATCACATGTATATACTGTATATTACACCATCTATTGCACCTTGCCTACGCCGCTCGGGCCATCGCTCATCCATATACTTATATGTACATATTCTCATTCACCCCTTTAGATTTGTGTGTATTAAGCAGTTGTTGGGGAATTGTAAGATAACTTGTTAGATATTACTGCACTGTCGGAACTAGAAGCACAAGCATTTCGCTACACTCGCATTAACATCTGCTGACCATGTGTATGTGACCAATAAAATTTGATTTGATGTTATTTGAGATGTGTATAGGTGACTTCAGGATATATGATCAACAGAGTAGCAGAAAATACAGTTACAGTTTAATCATTCACCGTTGCAGAGGTGTGTGAATAAATACAATTAGACAGCAATGGGTTTTTTTTTTTATCATGCCCCTCGACGGAAAAGTTATAAGTAAGTTATAAGTTATAAGCATCCCAAATGGCAATCTATTCCCTTTGGGCCCTGGTCAACAGTAGTGCACTATATAGGGATTAGGGTGCCATAGGGCCCTGGTCAAAAGTAGTGCACTATATAGGGAACAGGATGCCGTTTAGGAAGCAACCTGTGTTAGTGGATGGCTGGCAGAGGAGGCTCAAGGCTGGTCTCTAACCTTGGGCTAAGCGGCACTCTTATGTAGGTGTCACCTCAACGTTATTTATGTGATGGGTTGTTTGTGTGTTGTGGTCCGGTGCGACGTCGACGGGTCGCGACACCTATTTTTCAATCTGAAATGCCTTGACCTGAATCGGTGTTTGGCTCTACGACGGTGAAGTACTGTATCTCTGGAAGACAGCTTTCAGACTGAGCTGTTGGGGCCGACAGATCTATAATCATAGTTGGGTTGATTGGAGTCTTTAGAGGTGAACGTGGATTCACCTGTTTGTATGACTCTATCCTTGGTGCGTTTAAAACTTCAGTGTAAAAGATACTACCCTGTTAATCCATATGAAATATATACACAAATGTCTGAAAGATAAAAACACGACGATGACTACACCTAGATTTCTCAGGTCATCAAACTGGTCGAATTTCAAACAGATCTCAATCAAATCTGATTCCTAGCAGCAAATTGTGCAAATCATTAAGACGGTATTGGAAAAAGGAAAAGGGAGTGGAGGACTTTCTTCCAAATGCTTCATTCTCTGGTGTAATGCAGGGAAATAGGTTTGTTTTATTTCAGTCTTTACTAGTCTGCCATCTCCTTTCTCTGATGGTATTCGACAGATGTGAATGAGCTTCCTGTCCCAGGTTAATAAAATACAAAGCTGTGAAAAAGTGTTTGCCCCCTTTTTGATTTTCAAAATTTTTGCATGTTTTTAATACTGAATGTTATCAAAAGTTAGTATTAGATAAAGGGAACCTGAGTTTACAAATAACAACAAATATATATACTTATTTTATTTATTTAATGAATAAAGTTATGTAACTCCCAAATCCCCTGTGTGTAAAAGTAATTCCCTTACACTCAGTAACTGGTTGTGCCACCTTTAGCTGCAATGACTCCAACCAAACACTTCCTGTAGTTGTTGATCAGTCTCTCACATCGCTGTGGAGGAATTTTGACCCACTCTTGCATGCAGAACTGCTGTAACTCATCCACATTTGTGGGTTTTCCTGCCACAACATCTCAATTGGGATTAGGTCAGGACTTTGACTAGGCCATTCCAAAACTTAAAATCTTTAGCTTTTTATCCGTTTTCATGTAGACTTGATTGTGTGTTTTGGATCATTGTCTTGCTGCACTTCAGCTTCAGCTCACAGACGGATGGCCTGACGTTCCCCTGTAGAATTCTCTGTTACTGTCCTTGTGATTGTCTCCACCCCCTCCAAGTGTCGCTTATTTTCCCCGGTGTATTTATCCCTGTGTTTCCTGTCTCTCTGTGCCAGTTCGTCTTGTATGCTCAAGTCTACCAGCGTGTTTTTCCCTCCTGCTTTTTCTATTCTCTTTTTGCTAGTCCTCCTGGTCTTGACCCTTGCCTGTTTCTGGACTCTATACCCCTCTATACCCTACTCTGAACTGGTTTTGACCTTTTGCCTGTCCACGACTATTCTCTTGCCTACCCTTTTGGATTATAAGAGATATCAAAGACTCTAACCTTGCATCTAGGTCTCGCCTTGTGCCCTTATACAGTGGCTTGCGAAAGTATTCACCCCGTTGGCATTTTTCCTATTTTGTTGCCTTACAACCTGGAATTAAAATCGTTTTTTTTGGAGGTTTGTATAATTTGATTTACACAACATGCCTACCACTTTGAAGATGCTAATATTTTTTTTTATTGTGAAACAAGAAATAAGACAAAAAAACAGAACTTGAGCGTGCATAACTATTCCCCCCCCCCCCCAAAGTCAATACTTTGTAGAGCCACCTTTTACAGCAATTACAGCTGCAAGTCTCTTGGGGTATGTCTCTATAGACTTGGCACATCTAGCCACTGGGATGTTTGCCCATTCTTCAAGGCAAAACTGCTCCAGCTCCTTCAAGTTGGATGGGTTCTGCAGGTGTACAGCAATCTTAAAGTCATACCACAGATTCTCAATTGGATATAGGTCTGGGCTTTGACTAGGCCATTCCAAGACATTTAAATGTTTCCCCTTAAACCACTCAAGTGTTGCTGTAGCAGTATGCTTAGGGTCATTGTCCTGCTGGAAGGTGAACCTCAGTTCCAGCCTCAAATCTCTGGAAGACTGAAACAGGTTCCCCTCCAGAATTTCCCTGTATTTAGCGCCATCCATCATTCCTTCAATTCTGACCAGTTTCCCAATCCCTGCCGATGAAAAACATCCGCCAGGCATGGGATGGTGTTCTCGGGGTGATGAGAGGTATTGGGTTTGCGCCAGACATAGCGTTTTCCTTGATGGCCAATAAGCTACATTTTAGTCTCATCTGACCAGAGTACCTTCTTCCATATGTTTGGGGAGTCTCTCACATGCCTTTTGGCGTAACACCAAACGTGTTTGCTTATTTATTTTCTTTAAGCAATGGCTTTTTTCTGGCCACTCTTCTGTAAAGCCCAGCTCTGTGGAGTGTACGGCTTGAAGTGATACAGATATTCCAATCTCCGCTGTGGAGCTTTGCAGCTCCTTCAAGGTTATCTTTGGTCTCTTTGTTGCCTCTCTGATTAATGCCCTCCTTGCCTGGTCCATAAGTTTTGGTGAGAAGCCCTCTCTTGGCAGATTTGTTGTGGTGCCATATTCTTTCCATTTTTAAATAATGGATTTAATGGTGCTCCGTGGAATGTTCAAAGTTTCAGATATTTTTTATAACCCAACCCTGATCTGTACTTCTCCACAACTTTGTCCCTGACCTGTTTGGTGAGCTCCTTGGTCTTCATGGTGCCGCTTGCTTGGTGGTGCCCCTTGCTTAGTGGAGATGCAGACTCTGGGGCCTTTCAGATCATGTGACAGATCATGTGACACTTAAATTGCACACAAGTGGACTTTATTTAACAAATTATGTGACTTCTGAAGGTAATTGGTTGCACCAGATCTTATTTAGGGACTTCATAACAAAGGGGGTGAATACGTTTGCACGCACCACTTTTCCGTTTTTATATTTTTTAGAATTTGTTTAATTAAACAAGTAATTTTTGTTCATTTCACTTCACCAATTTGGACTATTTTGTGTATGTCCATTACATGAAATCCAAATAAAAATCTATTTAAATTACAGGTTGTAATGCAACAAAATAGGAAAAACGCCAAGGGGGATGAATACTTTTGCAAGGCACTGTACAGAGCAGAATTCATGGTTCCTTCTATTAAGGCAAGTCGTCCAGGTCCTGAGGCAGCAAAGCATCCCCAAACCATCCCACTACCACCACCATGCTGACCCCAAACCATCCCACTACCACCACCATGCTGACTCCAAACCATCCCACTACCACCACCATGCTGACCCCAAACCATCACACTACCACCACCATGCTGACCCCAAACCATCCCACTACCACCACCATGCTGACCCCAAACCATCCCACTACCACCACCATGCTGACCCCAAACCATCCCACTACCACCACCATGCTGACCCCAAACCATCCCACTACCACCACCATGCTGACCCCAAACCATCCCACTACCACCACCATGCTGACCCCAAACCATCCCACTACCACCACCATGCTGACCCCAAAACCATCCCACTACCACCACCATGCTGACCCCAAACCATCACACTACCACCACCATGCTGACCCCAAACCATCCCACTACCACCACCATGCTGACCCCAAACCATCCCACTACCACCACCATGCTGACCCCAAACCATCCCACTACCACCACCATGCTGACCCCAAACCATCCCACTACCACCACCATGCTGACCCCAAACCATCACACTACAACCACCATGCTGACCCCAAACCATCACACTACCACCACCATGCTGACCCCAAACCATCCCACTACCACCACCATGCTGACCCCAAACCATCACACTACCACCACCATGCTGACCCCAAACCATCCCACTACCACCACCATGCTGACCCCAAACCATCCCACTACCACCACCATGCTGACCCCAAACCATCCCACTACCACCACCATGCTGACCCCAAAACCATCCCACTACCACCACCATGCTGACCCCAAACCATCCCACTACCACCACCATGCTGACCCCAAACCATCCCACTACCACCACCATGCTGACCCCAAACCATCCCACTACCACCACCATGCTGACCCCAAACCATCCCACTACCACCACCATGCTGACCCCAAACCATACCACTACCACCACCATGCTGACCCCAAACCATCCCACTACCACCACCATGCTGACCCCAAACCATCACACTACCACCACCATGCTGACCCCAAACCATCCCACTACCACCACCATGCTGACCCCAAACCATCACACTACCACCACCATGCTGACCCCAAACCATCACACTACAACCACCATGCTGACCCCAAACCATCCCACTACCACCACCATGCTGACCCCAAACCATCCCACTACCACCACCATGCTGACCCCAAACCATCACACTACCACCACCATGCTGACCCCAAACCATCCCACTACCACCACCATGCTGACCCCAAACCATCACACTACCACCACCATGCTGACCCCAAACCATCCCACTACCACCACCATGCTGACCCCAAACCATCCTACTACCACCACCATGCTGACCCCAAACCATCCCACTACCACCACCATGCTGACCCCAAACCATCACACTACCACCACCATGCTGACCCCAAACCATCACACTACCACCACCACCATGCTGACCCCAAACCATCACACTACCACCACCATACTGGACCGTTGGTATGAGGTCCTTACTGTGGAATGCAGTGTTTGGTTTTCGCCAGACATAATGGGATCCATCTCATCCAGGAAGCACCTGGATGATCATCAAGACTCTTGGAAGAATGTTCTATGGACAGATGAGTCAAAAGTCTAACTTTTTGGACAACATGGGTCTCATTATGCCTTCCCAAAAACCAAACACTGCGTTTGTGGGACCGGAAGACACTGGTGTGTGCCTTTCTAAATTTAGCACAGATGGACTCCAATCAAGTTGTAGAAACATCTCAAGGATGATCAATTTGAAACAGGATGCACCTGAGCTCAATTTCATGTCTCATAGCAAGTGGTCTGAATACTTTTTAAAAGTCATATTTCCTTTTTTATTTTTATTATTTTCAAACATTTCTTTTGCTTTTCATTATGGGGTATTGTGTGTAGATTGATGAGTATAAACATATATATTTTTAATCCATTTTAGAATAAGGCTGCAAGGTAACAAAATGTGGAAAAGATTAAGGGGTCTGAATTCTTTCCGAATGCACTGTTGGTTGTTTACCATTTATCACAGTATGAATCCATGCCACTAATTTATTCAATCACAAACAGCTTTCGTTGTTTTGATACAATATCTACAAAAGTGCTGCTGCCTCTGATAATCGTTTTAGAGCAGCAATTTCCCTCTTCTAAAACCAAATAGACGGGAACAGAAACCCCCCCCCACCAAGGGGAGGAGTTTCAGAGCCCTCTGAGTACATCATCTTTCGACCAGTGCTAATCCCTCTTTGATAATTGGTCACATACTGCACATGCTTACGTCAACAACCGCAACACATACCACAAATATCAACATGCAGATGTTGACATATGCTTTCATGAAATACTTATGACATAAGAAGTGCTAATGCACTGCCTATAAATGAGGTTAGCCTAGCTACCCATCCACTAATGTAAATTAGGTTAGCCTAGCTACCCATCCACTAATATAAATGAGGTTAGCCTAGCTACCCATCCGCTAATATAAATGAGGTTAGCCTAGCTACCCATCCGCTAATATAAATGAGGTTAACCTAGCTACCCCTCCACTAATATAAATGAGGTTAGCCTAGCTACCCATCCACTAATGTAAATTAGGTTAGCCTAGCTACCCATCCGCTAATATAAATGAGGTTAGCCTAGCTACACATCCGCTAATATAAATGAGGTTAGCCTAGCTACCCATCCGCTAATATAAATGCGGTTAACCTAGCTACCCATCCACTAATATAAATGAGGTTAGCCTAGCTACCCATCCACTAATATAAATTAGGTTAGCCTAGCTACCCATCCACTAATATAAATGAGGTTAGCCTAGCTACCCATCCACTAATATAAATGAGGTTAGCCTAGCTACCCATCCACTAATATAAATGAGGTTAGCCTAGCTACCCACCCACTAATATAAATGAGGTTAGCCTAGCTACCCATCCACTAATATAAATGAGGTTAGCCTAGCTACCCACCCACTAATATAAATGATGTTAACCTAGCTACCCATCCACTTATATATAAATGAGGTTAGCCTAGCTACCCATCCACTAATATAAATGAGGTTAGCCTAGCTACCCACCCACTAATATAAATGAGGTTAGCCTAGCTACCCATCCACTAATATAAATGAGGTTAGTCTAGCTACCCATCCACTAATATAAATGAGGTTAGCCTAGCTACCCATCCACTAATATAAATGAGGTTAGCATAGCTACCCATCCACTAATATAAATGAGGTTAACCTAGCTACCCATCCACTAATATAAATGAGGTTAGCCTAGCTACCCATCCACTAATATAAATGAGGTTAGCCTAGCTACCCATCCGCTAATATAAATGAGGTTAACCTAGCTACCCATCCACTAATATAAATGAGGTTAGCCTAGCTACCCATCCACTAATATAAATGAGGTTAACCTAGCTACCCATCCACTAATATAAATGAGGTTAGCCTAGCTACCCATCCACTAATATAAATGAGGTTAGCCTAGCTACCCATCCACTAATATAAATGAGGTTAGCCTAGCTACCCATCCACTGATATAAATGAGGTAAGCCTAGCTACCCATCCACTAATATAAATGAGGTTAGCCTAGCTACCCATCCACTAATATAAATGAGGTTAGCCTAGCTACCCATCCACTAATATAAATGAGGTAAGCCTAGCTACCCATCCACTAATATAAATGAGGTAAGCCTAGCTACCCATCCACTAATATAAATGAGGTTAGCCTAGCTACCCACCCACTAATATAAATGAGGTTAGCCTAGCTACCCATCCACTAATATAAATGAGGTTAGCCTAGCTACCCATCCACTAATATAAATGAGGTTAGCCTAGCTACCCATCCACTAATATAAATGAGGTTAGCATAGCTACCCATCCACTAATATAAATGAGGTTAGCCTAGCTACCCATCCGTAATATAAATGAGGTTAACCTAGCTACCCATCCACTAATATAAATGAGGTTAGCCTAGCTACCCATCCACTAATATAAATGAGGTTAGCCTAGCTACCCACCCACTAATATAAATTAGGTTAGCCTAGCTACCCATCCACTAATATAAATTAGGTTAACCTAGCTACCCATCCACTAATATAAATGAGGTTAGCCTAGCTACCCATCCACTAATATAAATGAGGTTAGCCTGGCTACCCATCCGCTAATATAAATGAGGTTAGCCTAGCTATCCATCCACTAATATAAATGAGGTTAGCCTAGCTACCCATCCACTAATATAAATGAGGTTAGCCTAGCTACCCATCCGCTAATATAAATGAGGTTAGCCTAGCTACCCATCCACTAATATAAATGAGGTTAGCCTAGCTACCCATCCACTAATATAAATGAGGTTAGCCTAGCTACCCATCCACTAATATAAATGAGGTTAGCCTAGCTACCCATCCACTAATATAAATGAGGTTAGCCTGGCTACCCATCCGCTAATATAAATGAGGTTAGCCTAGCTACCCATCCGCTAATATAAATGAGGTTAGCCTAGCTACCCATCCGCTAATATAAATGAGGTTAGCCTAGCTACCCATCCACTAATATAAATGAGGTTAGCCTAGCTACCCATCCGCTAATATAAATGAGGTTAGCCTAGCTACCCATCCACTAATATAAATGAGGTTAGCCTAGCTACCCATCCACTAATATAAATGAGGTTAGCCTAGCTACCCATCCACTAATATAAATGAGGTTAGCCTGGCTACCCATCCGCTAATATAAATGAGGTTAGCCTAGCTACCCATCCACTAATATAAATGAGGTTAGCCTAGCTACCCATCCACTAATATAAATGAGGTTAGCCTAGCTACCCATCCACTAATATAAATGAGGTTAGCCTAGCTACCCATCCACTAATATAAATGAGGTTAGCCTAGCTACCCATCCACTAATATAAATGAGGTTAGCCTAGCTACCCATCCACTAATATAAATGAGGTTAGCCTAGCTACCCATCCACTAATATAAATGAGGTTAGCCTAGCTACCCATCCACTAATATAAATGAGGTTAACCTAGCTACCCATCCACTAAGCACCTGACAAACGTCACGCCCACTAACGTTTCTTCTCGGCGATGTGTCCGGATTTAATCTCCTCCCCGACGACTTCTCTATTGCAAACACATTCAAACTTTTCTGATTGGTCCCAATAAATGATGAGCAGAACAGAGCATGAACACACGTGGGTAAGGTGGCATTTCAGAAATAGTCATTGGCTTTGATATAATCTGATTGGTTAGATACGATCCAATCGCTCACTTTGACATCAGCAGAAATCACTTCTAGGATGGCAGTCTGACTGAATGGATCAGGAGACAGGATTTATAGGATGGCAGTCTGACTGAATGGATCAGGAGACAGGATTTATAGGATGGCAGTCTGACTGAATGGATCAGGAGACAGGATTTATAGGATGGCAGTCTGACTGAATGGATCAGGAGACAGGATTTATAGGATGGCAGTCTGACTGAATGGATCAGGAGACAGGATTTATAGGATGGCAGTCTGGCTGAATGGATCAGGAGACAGGATTTATAGGATGGCAGTCTGACTGAATGGATCAGGAGACAGGATTTATAGGATTGCAGTCTGACTAAATGGATCAGGAGACAGGATTTATAGGATGGCAGTCTGACTGAATGTATCGATAGATAGAGCAGGGGAATTAAATTCAGTATGAGTCATCATGTGAAGTGTAGGCCACTATTTCACCACGCATTAGAAAAAGACACATGTTCAAGCAGACAGTAGATGACCCCATTGTTTGCCCAGCAGAGTCTCTCTGCAATTTACACAACAGGTAAATCTAATCCAGCAGAGTCTCTCTGCAGTTTATACAACAGGTGGGTCTAATCCAGCAGAGTCTCTCTACAGTTTACACAACAGGTGGGTCTAATCCAGCAGAGTCTCTCTGCAGTTTATACAACAGGTGGGTCTAATCCAGCAGAGTCTCTCTGGAGTTTATACAACAGGTGGGTCTAATCCAGCAGAGTCTCTCTGGAGTTTATACAACAGGTGGGTCTAATCCAGCATAGTCTCTCTGCAGTTTATACAACAGGTGGGTCTAATCCAGCAGAGTCTCTCTGCAGTTTACACAACAGGTGGGTCTAATCCAGCAGAGTCTCTCTGCAGTTTACACAACAGGTGGGTCTAATCCAGCAGAGTCTCTCTGCAGTTTACACAACAGGTGGGTCTAATCCAGCAGAGTCTCTCTACAGTTTATACAACAGGTGGGTTTAATCCAGCAGAGTCTCTCTGAAGTTTATACAACAGGTGGGTCTAATCCAGCAGAGTCTCTCTGCAGTTTACACAACAGGTGAGTCTAATCCAGCAGAGTCTCTCTGCAGTTTACACAACAGGTGGGTCTAATCCAGCAGAGTCTCTCTGCAGTTTACACAACAGGTGGGTCTAATCCTGCAGTGTCTCTCTGCAGTATATTACATGAGACTGACAAGAGGGGGAGACCTCAACACACAACAGAAGACCAGATCCTGGATATATGACTTGCCCATTACTGTCAGCGATTACTGTCTCGGTGCCAACACGGTGGTGTGGGATAACATATTAGCTCATTATGATATCAATTACACTTCATCCCAAATCTCTTTCTTCCCCCCCGCTAGAGCTGGTTAGCATCCCAAATCTCTTTCTTCCCCCCCGCTAGAGCTGGTTAGCATCCCAAATGTCTTTCTTCTCCCGCTAGAGCTGGTTAGCATCCCAAATGTCTTTCTTCTCCCAGTAGAGCTGGTTAGCATCCCAAATGTCTTTCTTCTCCCCCGCTAGAACTGGTTAGCATCCCAAATGTCTTTCTTCTCCCGGTAGAGCTGGTTAGCATCCCAAATGTCTTTCTTCCCCCCCGCTAGAGCTGGTTAGCATCCCAAATGTCTTTCTTCTCCCGCTAGAGCTGGTTAGTATCCCAAATGTCTTTCTTCTCCCGCTAGAGCTGGTTAGCATTCCAAATGTCTTTCTTCTCCCACTAGAGCTGGTTAGCATTCCAAATGTCTTTCTTCTCCCGATAGAGCTGGTTAGCATCCCAAATGTCTTTCTTCTCCCGCTAGAGCTGGTTAGCATCCCAAATGTCTTTCTTCCCCCCCGCTAGAGCTGGTTAGCATCCCAAATGTCTTTCTTCTCCCGCTAGAGCTGGTTAGCATCCCAAATGTCTTTCTTCTCCCGCTAGAGCTGGTTAGCATTCCAAATGTCTTTCTTCTCCCACTAGAGCTGGTTAGCATTCCAAATGTCTTTCTTCTCCCGATAGAGCTGGTTAGCATCCCAAATGTCTTTCTTCTCCCGCTAGAGCTGGTTAGCATTCCAAATGTCTTTCTTCTCCCACTAGAGCTGGTTAGCATTCCAAATGTCTTTCTTCTCCCGATAGAGCTGGTTAGCATCCCAAATGTCTTTCTTCTCCCCCGCTAGAACTGGTTAGCATCACAAATGTCTTTCTTCTCCCAGTAGAGCTGGTTAGCATCCCAAATGCCTTTCTTCTCCCGGTAGAGATGGTTAGCATCCCAAATGTCTTTCTTCTCCCGCTAGAGCTGGTTAGCATCCCAAATGTCTTTCTTCTCCCGCTAGAGCTGGTTAGCATTCCAAATGTCTTTCTTCTCCCGCTAGAGCTGGCTAGCATCACAAATGTCTTTCTTCTGCCAGTAGAGCTGGTTAGCAATCCAAATGTCTTTCTTCTCCCTGTAGAGCTGGTTAGCATCCCAAATGTCTTTCTTCTCCCTGTAGAGATGGTTAGCATCCCAAATGTCTTTCTTCTCCCTGTAGAGCTGGTTAGCATCCCAAATGTCTTTCTTCTCCCGCTAGAGCTGGTTAGCATCACAAATGTCTTTCTTCTCCCAGTAGAGCTGGTTAGCATCCCAAATGTCTTTCTTCTCCCGCTAGAGCTGGTTAGCATCCCAAATGTCTTTCTTCTCCCCCGCTAGAACTGGCTAGCATCACAAATGTCTTTCTTCTCCCAGTAGAGCTGGGTAGCATCACAAATGTCTTTCTTCTCCCGCTAGAGCTGGTTAGCATTCCAAATGTCTTTCTTCTCCCGCTAGAGCTGGTTAGCATTCCAAATGTCTTTCTTCTCCCACTAGAGCTGGTTAGCATTCCAAATGTCTTTCTTCTCCCGCTAGAGCTGGTTAGCATTCCAAATGTCTTTCTTCTCCCACTAGAGCTGGTTAGCATTCCAAATGTCTTTCTTCTCCCGCTAGAGCTGGTTAGCATTCCAAATGTCTTTCTTCTCCCGCTAGAGCTGGCTAGCATCCCAAATGACACCATGTTCCCTGTTTACTACTTTTTGTCCAGGGCCCATAGGGAATATAGCCAGTCGGTGTCACACAGGGGCACTGATGGCAATCAATAATAACAGATGTTTTTCTTTGGATTCAGCTAGAGAAAGATGTGATTAAAGAAAGAAAGAAAACGCGAGAGAGAGAACTAGAGAGAGAGAGAACTAGAGAGAGAGAGAACTAGAGGGAGAGAGAACTAGAGAGAGAGAGAACTAGAGAGGGACAGACAGAGAGGGAGAGAGGGAGAGGGAGAGACAGAGAGGGAGAGAGGGAGAGGGAGAGACAGAGAGGGAGAGACGAGAGAGGGAGAGACGGAGAGGGATAGACGGAGAGAGAGTGAGATGGAGAGAGGGTGAGACTGAGAGAGAGTGAGACTGAGAGAGAGTGAGACGGAGAGAGAGTGACAGAGAGAGAGAGAGACAGAGACTGAGTGAGTTCAACATGGGTTAATAAACCGCATTAGGCTGAACAATAAGGCGATCCATAAAGATGATCCAAACTAAAATGTGCTCTGTTTAAAATTCACACACAGATTAGGAAAAAAGATCAGGACCAGAGTTTTTTTTAACTGAGTGTTGTCATAGGAAGCCTTTGAAAGTCATGTTGTTTTTCCCATTCATGCCCTTTCATGATGTCCACAGTAAAATGAAAAACATGTCTTAACATGTCTTTCACATGATTATTGTCAGACTTTCCCGTGTCACAGCAGTATTCCTCTTGACATCCTTATTGCTGTTGACACTACCAACAAAACAGACAGACACCATAAGATGACAGAGTCGTCTACAACAGGGGGTCAAGGGGCGGAGAATAGAAGAAGAGGAGGAGATGAAGAGAGGAGGAATGGAAAGGAGAGGAGAGGAGACGAGAAGACGAGAAGAGAGGAGAGGAGAAGTGAAGAGGAGGAGAGGAGGATAGGGGGAGAGGACAAGAGGAGATGATGAAGAGAGGAGGAATGGAGAGGAGAAGAGAGGAGAGGTGAGGGTCAGTTTGTAAATGTTCCAGTGTGAACGTCATTCTCCTTGTCAGCACTTGCCGTATGACAGGTAATGTTTCACCTACCTCCACCTCAGCACAGAGACAGGCAGCTTCACAACTGGCCCCCTATTCCCTACATAATTCACTACTTTGTACCAGAGCCCTATGGGCGCTATATAAGGAATAGGGTGCTAGTTGGGCAGCAGTATTAGAATGCCAGCAGCAGCAGTATCTTTTAACAACCTTCAGAACATTGGGGAGGTAGGGGGCGGGGTTTGATGTGTTGCCGTGACACCAGGCATCTATCTCGCTGACTACTGTGATGTCCCTCTGATGAAACGCATGCTAATCAATATCAACCATACCTGTGTGTGTGTGTGTGTGTGTGTGTGTGTGTGTGTGTGTGTGTGTGTGTGTGTGTGTGTGTGTGTGTGTGTGTGTGTGTGTGTGTGTGTGTGTGTGTGTGTGTGTGTGTGTGTGTGTGTGTGTGTGTGTGTGTGTGTGTGTGTGTGTGTGTGTGTGTGTCGGCAGGCAACCACATGGTGCATGTGAGGCGTCTAGTGCAGTAGTGCCTAAGTAGTTGTAAGTTGCATACTCTCTCCCTTGTGGTGAATTGGGGAACAGTCTCCCCTTGCCGGTGCAAAGCTTCTCCATGACGTAGACGCTGTCCGGTCTCCTCGAGGTGAAACATGTTAACTGATTGTCTTAAGGAACATACTTTTTTTTTTAAATTCGCCTAAAATTACATACCCAAATCTAACTTCCTGTAGCTCAGTAGCTGAAGCAAGGATATGCATAATATTGATACCATTTGAAAGGAAACACTTTGAAGTTTGTGGAAATGTGAAATTAATGTAAGAGAATATAACACATTAGATCTTGTAAAATATAATACAAACAAAAAAATAGTGTTTTTGTTTTTTGTTTTCATTATCTTTGAAAGTCAAGAGAAAGGCCATACTGTAAGATAGGAGTCTATGGGTAATTTAGATTTAGACCAGCAGATGGCAGCAGTGTGCGTGCAAAGTTTCAGACTGATCCAATGAAGAATTACATTACTGCACAATATTTTGAATCAAGTGTGCCAAGAGTTTGTCCAAATGCCAAGAGTTTGCCCAAACTCCGGTTAGCCTGGAGTACTTAAAACTCCAGGCTAACCGGCAGGGGATCTCGGAGCAGCAGTGGGCCCCAGAGATGCGTCTGTACAGGCCCACCTCTGCGTGGACACGTCCTGGCAGCCATCAACCACTGCCCCACTGCCTTGTGGGTTAGTCTGGCACAACAAAGGCTAGGGGAGCCCACCTTGAGAGAAAAGCAGCATGCTGGTGGTGTGCGGTTGGCGGACGCAGACAGACTGGGGATTCGGCAGCCTCCTGCAGCTGTGGAAGATACTGCTCGTCCTGGCCCCTTGCCACTGGAATTCACCTTCCTACAGTGAAGAAGTGCTGGTGGAGATTACGCACCCTAAGTAGCACTTTAATTAACTTACTTTGCGCAGGTATCCCGGAAACCGGACTAAAGTCTGGCGGCGTTGGGGTGTCTGGTGACGGGGGCAGGAGTGAATGCACCGGAAGCCCTTAACCAGATCCTTGCACGCCAGCGGTACAGGGCTATTATGGTTGCCAGCAGTTGGGACTTGAGTGGCAGCTGCTCTCGACAGACCCCTGTATGACTGAGCAGCCCTATTTAGGAACCACACTGCTCACCCCAGCTTGGGAGAGGCCTAGAAAAGGTGACCTAAAAATTGCCCACTCACTCCTTCCTGGATAGGTTACGGCACCTATCGGGAGTTCAACTCAGCGGTCGAAAAATGCTTAAGAAAATAATTCCTGAAACTTGCGACATAGAACATTCAAACTCTTTTGGACACGGACAATAATAGCGATAGACAACCATCGGAGAACAGCTTCGATTGCTGCAGAACTAAGGCGCCAGAACATTGACATTGCTGCCCTGAGTGAGACCAGGATTCTGAATGAAGGTTCCCTGAAAGAGGAGAGGAGAAGGCTACACCTTATCCTGGAAAGGTTACCTTCTGGGTGGAAAACATCAGCATGGTGTGGGAACTGGCAACTAAGAACAGCTTTTTACCCAGTCTCACCAAAACACCTGTCGGCATAAGTGAAAGACTCATGTCTCTCCATATCCCCCATAGGCAATATGCCTTATGCTACTCTTCTCAGTGCATGTGCACCAACATTACCATCTGAAAAACGAGGCAGAACAACAGTGGGACAGAACAACAGGAAGTGGAGTGCTGAGTAGGCGTGGTGTTGGCCAGGTCAATGAGAACGGCATGAGACTGCTAACTCTATGTGCCGAGCACAATCTCATTGTCACTAATACCTTGTTCCGGCAGAAGAACAAATATAAAACATCATGGATGCCCCCACGCTCCAAACACTGGTACCTGATTTACTACGTTATAGTGAGGCGTTCTGACACTAATGACGTCCTGCTGACACGTGCCATGAAGGGTGCAGAATGCTGGACAGATCACCGTATGATACTGGCTAAACTCCAGGTGAGAATACGCCCCCCCCCAATGCCTCAGTCCAGTAAGAGGCGTCTGCTCTGTATCTGGCATGAGAAAGCAGCAGTAAAGGATGAGTCCCGTCGCTCTCTCGCTGAAAGACTGAGGGAGCCTCTTCTGAGCACAGGGGACCCCACGGACCAGAAGACTAGGCCTCTTCTGAGCGCAGGGGACCCCACGGACCAGAAGACTAGGCCTCTTCTGAGCGCAGGGGACCCCACGGACCAGAAGTGGTCCCTGTGAGGGTCTATAGCAGGATGGGACTGTCTATCAACTCCACCAAGACAGAGATGGTCTGCCAATGGAGACCCAGCCTTCCACCCACCCTGCCTGTCTTCACCATTGAACACAAATCACTGGCAATAGTCCCGTCCTTAAAATACCTGGGCAGCATCCCCTCGGAGGACTGCAGCATCGACCTCAAAATTCAAAATAGGATCGAGCAAGCATCAGCTGCCTTCGGGAAACTCAGACACAGGGTCTTCCAAAACAGGGATCTCCACCCCCACACCAAAGTCTCCGTTTATCAAGCTGTCTGCCTCACCACACTTCTTTACAGCTGGGAAGCCTGGGTAACTTACAGTCGCCACAACAAGCAGCTCGAGGGAATCCACATAAGACGCCTGCAGTGCATCCTGGGAATCACTTGGTGGAACGGTGTTCCCCACACAGAAATACTTGCTAAGACCAGTGCTTAATTTGTAAATCGGGAGGTGCCGGGAACAAACAGTGAGCAGGAGAGTGACCTGGGGAGTTCTGAGGTACCGGGATGAATGGAGAAAAAAAACTAATCTCCTTTATAATAAAACATTGCATTCATACCATTGCATTTGTGTAGTAGCATAGAGCAGTAGAGGCACGTACAGAAGTTACACACATGGGGTACATTTTTTGTAGCATAATGTCCGGGAAAAAATGTTGTCCGTTTTATCATTTGCATTTCATGCAATTCTACATCATTTTACATGACTTTGGCAGAATCTCTTGTTAATTAATAGCACGCAAATGATCAAAATGGCAAATGGAGAATCAGAGATTAGGTCTGTAGAGACACATATTGTAGGCTACAATATGAGGAGGAGAATTATAGTCCTAAAAATCCTTTCCAGTTTCACCGACTCACCCAATGATGCACAGATCACTAGCTGGTGATGGCCGATGCGATCGTGCCAAAACACTCTCTCTCTCTCTCTCTCTCTCTCTCTCTCTCTCTCTCTCTCTCTCTCTCTCTCTCTCTCTCTCTCTCTCTCTCTCTCTCTCTCTCTCTCTCTCTCTCTCTCTCTCTCTCTCTCTCTCTCTCTTCTGTAAAACAATATTTGGAAGATGATCAAATATTTTGGTGGCATACAGCATAGAGTCTAAATAAATGATTAAGTGCAACGCTTGAGAGATGAGAGTTCAGGCTCATGTCTATCAGAGCAGAGAGGGAGAGAGAGCATAGAAAGTGAATCTCAACTCTAGTTATATGAGAGATACAGCCACCGTCTCGCATTGGTCACGCACGCGTTGGTCTCAAACATATACTATGCCCACATACTCCAGTATATCAAACATATACTATGCCCACATACTCTAGTATATCAAACATATACTATGCCAACATACTCTAGTATATCAAACATATACTATGCCCACATACTCTAGTATATCAAACATATACTATGCCCACATACTCTAGTATATCAAACATATAATATGCCAACATACTCTAGTATATCAAACATATACTATGCCCACACATATATATATATATATATAGCTGTGGGGCTTACAAGTCTACCTTTCTTATAAACCTAATTTTCAACACATTACTGTACAGCAACATTTTTAGGCGTCACTGCAGAACACCTGCCACATGCATATGCCCCCCATACCCAGCTGTGGGGCATCCAAGACCTGAATTTCATATCATTTTCAAGACATCAATGTAGCAGTAGAACAAACATATCACAATCATTTGATTTCATATCAGAATATTCTTCAAATAAAATAAATCAATGTAAGCTAAAACATATTTAAATATCTGTGATTTAAACTATGTGATAGTATGAAGCACAAATTCAGATTAACGTCACAGTACAGAACAAGTTCGTAAAGGAAACAGTTAGTTTTCGAAAACCTCCTACAACACAGCAATTTCCTCCTGCGTCTTCTCCTCCCTATTTCTTGTTTTGCTCTGTGACACATCTGTGTCCTTTAGCAATCCATGACCTCACATAGGGGGACTGGGTTGAATTGGGTCAGGAGTGGGCAGACAAGGTTCAGAGAGAGTAGCCCTGATATGGTGGAGGTGTGCAGAGGGGCGCGGGTTGAGGTGCAAATCAGGTTCATTTGAGAAAATCCACGCTCGCGTTCTGCACGGGAGATGGGGATGGTGTTGACCGGGGATGGTGTTGACCGGGGATGGTGTTGACCGGGGATGGTGTTGACCGGGGATGGTGTTGACCGGGGATGGTGTTGACCGTCTTCTTTATCATTACCATTAGTGTCCCTGTACTGCTTGTAGGTCTGTATGACCGTAAGTGGACTGCCAAACCGCTGACAGAGAGATTATATCTCTCTTTTTTTTCATACAGTGTTCCTGCGTCCTCCGGCCAGTATTGCACGTCCTCTATGAACTGGCTGTATCCTGTATTGTCCACCGCCCATCCTCTTTGAGAGAACATTCTAGCGTCCATGTTCCTCGCCAAAGCTCTCGAAAAGCTCCCTCTGATTAAGGACTCTGTCGCAGGGTCTTCCAACATTCAGTTTGACGCCTTGGAAAGGGTTCTCTTGAATCCCTCTCTGGCTGAGTTGTGTGTGTCGGCCTGGCTGCTCTGCCATTGCACTGAACACCCCTGGCTTCCCTGGTGACTGCCCTTTGTGCAGTAATAATTGTTCAGTCTCTCTTTTTGGAGCTTGAGTGACAATTCAGACAGTTCTTGAAGTGCATCACACGTAAGGCCTAGATTGTTAACAAAACGCATGCGAGGATGTGCTCACGACGAGGCCACTATAGTCCTGACAGGTCACGCCGTCGTGGGAGGCATCCTCAGCTGCTGTGGTGAAATGCTTATGAAGAGCCGGTTAATTTTTCCACACAGACTCTACAGTTCTAAAACTAAATGCCACCCATCTAGTGTCCAAGATCCTGCCGATTATGCACAGCTGAATGTCTAAACTCTCCCTCAGCTCCATTCGGTTTTTATTGGATGCGCTGTAAAGCACATATAGCTTGTCCATCAGTATTTTTAAATGATCACCTACTGCGAGCTCAAGTCTGTTTGCCGAGCAGTGCCAAACATTTATATTAGGGAAGAGGGCCTGGAGTCTTGTTGCTACTCCGCTCTTGCGTCTCAGCGTGACAGATGCACCATCACATGTAATTCCAATGAGGGTTTTGGAGAGACAGTTCTCAGTAAACTTTATACCCTCTAATGCAGATAATTGATTACGGACAATTCCCCCAGCAGATAAATCCTCCAGTTCCACAAGGTCAACAAAAATGTTTGCTGGTACGTCCATATCTGCCAGCTGAAGTCTGATGTATACAATCAAGGCACTCTTTTTATTAAAACTAGTAGCCTTATCGAGTATTAGGCTGATTTGGGGATAGCACTGTACTATCTTTGAAATCGTTTTCATTTCGGATGAAATATGTTGCTGTATGTTGAAGCAAGCAACATTGGAATAGAGAATTCTCCCCATGTCAAGTCCATGTAACTCCTAACAGTCAATTTCTCGCTCAAAACCATGAGCGGGCCTGTGACGTTTACCCTCCTTGTCAGAGAATATTAAAGTAGTCTCGAAGGTATTTTCCCCTCAGGAGACAGAAAAGATTTGGCATGGGTCCCCAGATCCTCAAAAGGTTCTACAGCTGCACCATCGAGAGCATCCTGACCGGTTGCATCACCGCCTGGTATGGAAACTGCTCGGCATCCAATCGTAAGGCACTACAGAGGGTAGTGCGTACAGCCCAGGACATCACTGGGGCTAAGCTTCCTGACATCCAGGACCTACTGTATAAACTAGGCGGTGTCAGAGGAAGGCCCCAAAAAGTTGTCCAAGACTCCAGTCACCCAAGTCATAGACTGTTCTCTCTGCTACCACACGGCAAGCGGTACCGGAGTGCCAAGTCTGGAACCAAAAGGCTCCTTAACAGCTTCCACCCCTAAGCCATAAGACTGCTGAAAAATAATCAAATGGCCACCAGGACTATTTACATTGACCCCCACTTTGTTTTTACACTGCTGCTACTCGCTGTTTATTATCTATGCAAACTCACTTTAACCCTACCTGCACGTACAAATTACCTCGACTAACCTGTACCCCCGCACACTGACTCGGTGCCGGTACTGCCTATTTATAACCTCATTATTGTTAATTTATTATGTAACTTTTTATTTAATTTTTACTTTGTTTTATTTAGTAAATATTTTCTTTATATTTTCTCTATTCGTTGAACTGCATTGTTGGTAAAGGGCTTGTAAGTAAGTATTTCACCTCTCCTGCCGAGTCTGATTCGCTAGTAGGCCACCAGCTAGTGGAGATGCTGGTGGTGATGCTGTACTAGCGGGATTAGCAGCACTGCTAGCTAAATTGTCACCAACAGGAGCAGTTTTCCTTCCACTCCTCTTCTGTTGCTGTACATATTTTGCATGACAAGCCAGGGGTTATAAATGTGCTTGTTCTTGAACTGACCCCGCCTCCCGCCGAGTCTGATTCGCTAGTAGGCCTACTAGCTAGTGGAGGTGCCGGTGGTGATGCTGTACTGGTGAGATAAGCAGTGCTGCTAGCTAAGGCATCGCCATCAGCATCAGTTTGCTTCTGACTCCTCTAATCTGCCGCTGACAGTTCTCTGGCTCGTTTCGGGTTTGATTCACCATATTTTTTCAGGATTTTTGGACTTGAAAAAACTTCATCAAAGTTGATTACCTTTTCTTATTCATTATTGATTTGGCTTTCCCTCCGTTTTAATTTCAGCCGAATAGCCTAGGCTACGTGACGTGATTACCTAGGGACCACTTCACTAGTTGACCATCACTGCAAAGACCTGTTTCAAGATCAGTTACTTACCTCGCCGGCCCTCCCCATAACTTCTGTGTACAAATAAGAGAGCAGGTCTGAAATGCAATGCGGAAGGATGTGGATGACTACACAGAAGGATCACCGCGCTTTTACATGATGGTTTTTATGGGAGGCGGCAGAAATACCCAGGAGGCAACTTGATTTAACTCGCTTTAAAAAAGAAAAAGTACAAACAGTGAAAAAAAATCTATAAATAATGCCGCTTGAGTTTCCGGGGCCGGGTAAATAGGTGCAAGAACAAACAAGGTCAATTCTGAGAGGTGCCGGATCCTGTTCCGGCAGGATCCGGCTCAAATTATACACTGGCTAAGACCATCTGCAAGAATATGGAGGCCATGGTCACCCAACAACAACTGTGCTGGCTTGGGCATGTCATTAGAATGTCTCAGGAGTGCTTGCCACGGAAACATCCTGTATGACCAGCTACATCTTGGCCGGTGGTCTGCAGGGGGGGCCAGCTACATCTTGACCGGCGGTCTGTAGGGGGGGCAGATGAAGCGCTAGAAGGACCCGTTGAAAACGTCGCTGAAGAAGTGCAACATCAAACCCACAGACCTGGAGGATGCTGCTGCCTACAATTCCACCTGGCGGCAGTTCTGCCAGGGCAGTGTACAGAGGTGGGAGGAGGAGAGGAGCACAAAGAGCCAGAAAAAACAGCTCAGGAGACATACAACCATGCCTGCCCCCGCCAACACATACAGTATACAGTATACAGTATGTGCCGATAACAAGAAAATCAAATAAATGTGCCGATACCCATGTGTGGGATACAGAACATAACTCTACCATAACTAAATATAGAAAATACAAATACAGCCATTGAAAATAAATCACATCTATTTTAAGTTACAAAAGGAAAAAGTTTGTAAAAACTGTGCAAGTACAGCAAACGTATCGTTCAGTATATTACACAAGACATTTAAAATACAGTACTCTGTATCAATAGAAATCCTGAGAGTTGTCCACAAGCCCCACCTGCAATAGTTTGTGGATCTCAGATTGGACTCAACAGTCAAGGAATTCATCATCGGATACTATTGTTTGCTGCCGCTTCCTCTATCGATTCCCGTAGATTAGGGCCTGGTCTAGATTAAGCAGAACGTCCAGAGCTGCCTACTCATTGAAGTGGACATTTTTGCCCAAATCGAGGTTAGTGATCACTTCTTTGATGACCAGAAGCTGTTTTTCAGTCATAGGAAATGACGGTGGAGACATTATGTACCAAAAAAAGTTAAGATCAGCTTTAAAAGAAAACACACACAAAATAGCAGAATTGGTCAGGAGCCCATAAAACGACTGCTATCCACTGCAACGCCATCTTCTCGTCATCTTCTAGTCATACTAAAGCACGTAGCTAGGTAAGGCAAGGCAAGCAGGAGGCTGCAAATCTGTTTTCAAAGATGTACAAGGAAAAAAAAATGATAATTTTAAAGGAGAACAAAAACTACTTAGCTAACTACATTTGAACACCACCGCAGAAGATTCGCTTTTCGCTATCTTCCAAATTGTTTTGATGTTTTTTTATATATATATTTTTATTTATTTAACCTTTATTTAACCAGGTAGGCCAGTTGAGAACAAGTTCTCATTTACAACTGCGACGTGGCCAAGATAAAGCAAAGCAGTTTATTTGAAGAGATCTAGCTATCAATACTTTGTAGCCCCCATCTTCTAATGCATTTTGCCTGTGAAATTCCCAAACAGTGTGGAGCGTAATTCCACTAGATGAAAAGCCTAAATTAGTATAACATCCTGGCATTTAAAGCATCCTGGCATTTAAAGCATACTGAAGGGCCAGTTTTTAGATAGCTTTGTGCCCTAATTGAGCCTGACGGAAGGGCCAGTTTCCAGTTAGCTTTCAGCCCCAATGTAGTCTGATTGAAGAGCCAGTTTCGTGTTAGCTTTGAGCCCTAATGGAGCTTGATGGAAGGGCCTGTTTCCAATTAGCTTTGAGCTCTATTTGAGCGTGACGAAAGGGATAGCCTTCAGTTTGCTTTCAGTCTGAATGGTGCCTGATGAAAGGGCCCGTTTACAGTTAGCTTTGAGCCCTAATGGATCCTGATGGGAAAAAAAACAGTTTCCCGAAATGTCATTACTAATCATCTGCTGCCTGGGCGACTGAAAGGCTTCCTGTCCCCATCCACATTGTTTATAGAGCCTGTCACATGCTGATTGGCCGGGACATGACAGGTGCTGTCACGGTGTGTTAGGATTGGCTGGCATGTTAAATGATGTCTCCAGAGTGGTGACCCTGTCACAGGTAATGACACGGTTCTATTTGTGATGTCACACAGGCAGCCAGTGTGCATAACCTGTTCCATTCATCTCCTTTTCTCTCCCCTCTCAAATTCACTCGCCAAGACCAGAATTTGTTATGCACAGAGGACAGCCACAGCCGGAGCTTGGACGTTTAAAATAGATTTAGACAAAGTTATTGTGAGTTGGGATTCCCAGAATTGGCACCAAACTCAACCAAAAGCTAAAGTAGTTGTGTTTGTCCCGTAGGGAGATTATGAAGCTAGCATAGTTGTGTTTGTCCCATAGGGATATTATGAAGCTAGCATAGTTATGTTTGTCCCATAGGGAGATTATGAAGCTAGCATAGTTGTGTTTGTCCCATTAGGGAGATTATGAAGCTAAAGTAATTGTGTATGTCCCATAGATTATGAAGCTAAAGTAATTGTGTTTGTCCCATGGGGAGACATGATGACTCTGTGTTTGATTGAATTAAAACACTTTGTCAGGGTACTGTTTGGCAGTGAACATCCTCTAAGCCTCGGTGTGACTATTTACATGTATATAACTTAATGACCGAGCCAGATGTTCATGCAACAAGCTCGATTGGCTTCAGCACCAGTGTGCGTTGGTGTGTGTGTGTGCGGTTGGTCTTTGTGTGTGTGTGTGTGTGTGTGTGTGTGTGTGTGTGTGTGTGTGTGTGTGTGTGTGTGTGTGTGTGTGTGTGTGTGTGTGTGTGTGTGTGTGTGTGTGTGTGTGTGTGTGTGTGTGCGGTTGGTCTTTGTGTGTGTGTGTGTGTGTGTGTGTGTGTGTGTGTGTGTGTGTGTGTGTGTGTGTGTGTGTGTGTGTGTGTGTGCGTGTGCGTGTGCGTGTGCGTTGGTGTGCGTTGGTGTGTGTGTGTGTGTGTGTGTGTGTGTGTGTGTGTGTGTGTGTGTGTGTGTGTGTGTGTGTGTGTGTGCGGTTGGGCTTTGTGTGTGTGTGTGTGTGTGTGTGTGTGTGTGTGTGTGTGTGTGTGTGTGTGTGTGTGTGTGTGTGTGTGTGTGTGTGTGTGTGTGTGTGTGTGTGTGTGTGTGTGTTGGCTCCACCCCCATAGAGCAGAACCTATAAGATAATTACCATCTGGTGAGGAACACCTCCATACGGTTCTACCATCACACACACACACTCTCTCTTCCATCTCCCTTGCTGCCAATTGACCAACCGGCCAGTATGGTCAATCATATAACAGTGTATTTAAACTCTTCTACATTACAAGACTGAATCCTAATGATGGAATAGGATGAAGTATTGTTTTTAGATTGGCTTTGACTTATAAATATAAATCATCATATTTTCTAATAAAATTGTGTAATAGAATATGACAATTTTGAGGGAAGTTGCGCCCCTCAGTGAAGTGATTTAGAAACTCAATTCAGCGAGCTATTCCAAACTCTAAGAAAACAAAATACTGCTATGCATAAACAAAACTGCTATGCATTACAGTTGAAGCACCATGCACCAAGCCAAATGTTTCCATAAAATCACTTAGGCGTGACCAACAGATTCGCAATGAATCTGGTCTGTGTTTGCACCCGGTGTTGAGGCCAAAAGGGAGGGGTCAAAGGAGGGGTCATGTGAGGGGTTATGGGAGGGGTCATAGGAAGGATCATAGGAAGGGTCATGGGAAGGGTCATGGGAGGGGCTATAGGATGGGTCATCAGCGGGGTCATAGGAGTGGTGATGGGAGGGGTCATGGGAGGAGTCATTTTTATGGGTCATGGGAGGGGACATCAGCGGGGTCATAGGAGGAGTCATGGGAGGGGTCATCAGCGGGTCATAGGAGGGGCCATGGGAGGGGTCATGGGAGGGGTCATCAGTGGGTCATAGGAGGGGCCATGGGAGGGGCCATGGGAAGGGTCATGGGAGGTGTCATCAGTGGGTCATAGGAGGGGCCATGGGAGGGGTCATGGGAGGGGTCATCAGTGGGTCATAGGAGGGGCCATGGGAGGGGTCATAGGAAGGGGTCATGGGAGGGGCCATGGGAGGGGTCATGGGAGGGGTCATAGGAAGGGGTCATGGGAGGGGTCATGGGAGGGGTCATGGGAGGGATCATGGGAGGTGTCATGGGAGGGGCCATGGGAGGGGTCATGGAAGGGGTCATGGGCATACTGAATGTAGCTTGTTGTTGTTGTTTCTTGTCATTGATCAGTAAGATGGTATTGTCTCTAAAAGGCACGTCATGGCCTAGTAATCCACTTTTGATACTGTGTCGTTGTGTTTGCATTGTTCCTTCCTCTAGAGATTTGCGACAAACACACACACACACACACACACACACACACCGTCTTACACACACACACCGTCTTGTCCCACCATTTATTTTCGTCTATTTAATAATGAATACCTGTATTAGATAGAACAGGCATTTTTGTGGCTATAGTCAAGGTTGTCTGTTGTCCCCTTTCTCATTGACTGTCTTTGAGGTTAAAGGTAATGCTTTATTTGGGAGCTGTCACGCAGTACAGCAATTAAAATATCTCAGGCCTGATGTTGAGTTGTATTATGTGCATATGCCGAGGATACCAAAAGGTTTCTGTGGGAAGTCAATGGGGTTTAAAATGGCGCCGAAGAAGAAGTCAGAAGTTTTACGTGTCCCCAACCGATTGTTTTTTTGTTGGTTTGTTTATTTGCGTTACTTATTTTGTACATTAATGTTGCCAATACCGTCTCTTATGACCGAAAATAACTTCTGGACATCAGGACTGCGATTATTCACCACGGACTGGCATAATTCTTTTTTTCCTTTAACGAGTCTAACGAGCCCGACTCGAATGATATACTGCTTTCTCAGGAACAGGCCCAGATCCCCGTGATTTGCATGAAGAGGAGGTGGAGAAAAAGGGGCTGGAGGGCGGGCTGCGTTCTGAGAATTCGTAGGCGATCGAATAAACCCCCACCTCCTTCCATTCTGCTAGCAAACGTGCAAACTTTGGAGAATAAAATAGATGATCTACACTCTGTGTGTTAGCACATGCTGCACAAAGCTAGTGTGATCCCAAATGGCACCCTACCCCTTATATAGTGCACTACTTGTGAACAGAGCCCTATATGTCCAAGTCAAAAGTAGTGCACAATATAGCGTGACATAAATACACTGTGTGTTAGCACTGGACACTGGCTTCCTGTTAAGGCAAGGGCTGATTTCAAGGTTTTACTGCTAACCTACAAAGCATTACATGAGCTTGCTCCTACCTATCTTTCCGAGTTGGTCCGGCCGTACATACCTACACGTACGCTACGGTCACAAGACGCAGGCCTCCTAATTGTCCCTAGAATTTCTAAGCAAACAGCTGGAGGCAGGGCTTTCTCCTATAGATCTCCATTTTTATGGAATGGTCTGCCTACCCATGTGAGAGACGCAGACTCGGTCTCAACCTTTAAGTCTTTACTGAAGACTTATCTCTTCAGTAGGTCATATGATTGAGTGTAGTCTGGCCCAGGAGTGTGAAGGTGAAAGGAAAGGCTCTGGAGCAACGAACCGCCCTTGCTGTCTCTGCCTGGCCGGTTCCCCTCTCTCCACTGGGATTCTCTGCCTCTAACCCTATTACAGGGGCTGAGTCACTGGCTTACTGGTGCTCTTTCATGCCATCCCTAGGAGGGGTGCGTCACTTGAGTGGGTTGAGTCACTGACGTGATCTTCCTGTCTGGGTTGGCGCCCCCCCTTGGGTTGTGCCGTGGCGGAGATCTTTGTGGGCTATACTCGGCCTTGTCTCAGGATGGTAAGTTGGTGGTTGAAGATATCCCTCTTGTGGTGTGGGGGCTGTGCTTTGGCAAAGTGGGTGGGGTTATATCCTTCCTGTTTGGCCCTGTCCGGGGGTATCATCGGATGGGGCCACAGTGTCTCCTGACCCCTCCTGTCTCAGCCTCCAGTAGTTATGCTGCAATAGTTTATGTGTCGGGGGGCTAGGGTCAGTTTGTTATATCTGGAGTACTTCTCCGGTCTTATCCGGTGTCCTGTGTGAATTTAAGTATGCTCTCTCTAATTCTCTCTTTCTCTCTTTCTTTCTCTCTCTCGGAGGACCTGAGCCCTAGGACCGTGCCTCAGGGCTACCTGGCATGATGACTCCTTGCTGTCCCCAGTACACCTGGCTGTGCTGCTGCTCCAGTTTCAACTGTTCTGCCTGCGGCTATGGAACCCTGACCTGTTCACCGGACGTGCTACCTGTCCCAGACCTGCTGTTTTCAACTCTCTAGTGACAGCAGGAGCGGTAGAGATACTCTTACTGATCGGCTATGAAAAGCCAACTGACATTTACTCCTGAGGTGCTGACTTGCTGCACCCTCGACAACTACTGTGATTATTATTATTTGACCGTGCTGGTCATTTATGAACATTTGAACATCTTGGCCATGTTCTGTTATAATCTCCACCCGGCACAGGCAGAAGAGGACTGGCCACCCCTCATAGTCTGGTTCCTCTCTAGGTGTCTTCCTAGGTGTTGGCCTGTCTAGGGAGTTTTTCCTAGCCACCGTGCTTCTACACCTGCATTGCTTGCTGTTCGGGGTTTTAGGCTGGGTTTCTGTACAGCACTTTGAGATATCAGCTGATGTAAGAAGGGCTATATAAATAAATGTGATTTGATTTGATTTGGACACACTAATTGGTGCGTGAGATGCTGTACCTTTTGATCCTTGCTCAGGGGCCATGGCTGCTGTCTGGTCCCTGCTCTCCAAGACATCTGAAACATACTGAATACAGCAAGCAGGTATCTGTGTATAGAATGTATTTTACAGTATCTCTTACTCAGTTCAATTAAGGTGTTTTTGAGTTCATTGTTTATCGGTGCTACAATATTACTTCATTAAATATCAATTAATATTAATGAAATGTTGAGGACCCATTATGAAGTTGTTATAAAATTTGTTTTGAAATAAGCAGAAATAAATACATATTTGAAAGTGAAAGAAATCTAACATTTGAACTTTAAAATAGCCGAAGGCACATCCCTATAGGGCTCCTGAGTGGCTCAGCAGTCTAAGGCACTGCGTCTCAGTGCAAGAGTTGTCTCTGCAGTCCCTTGTTCATATCCAGGCTGCATCACATCCGGCCATGTTTGGGAGTCCCCATAGGGTTGTTCAGGTTTGGCTGGGGTAGACTCTCATTGTAAATAAGAATTTGTTCTCAACTGACTTGCCTAGTTAAATAAAGGAACATTTTTAAACAACTTGCTTTTTTAGTCAGATCTGTGTGAAAGTTTGAGAGTTTTGACGGCCAGGTACACTTCATTCATGTCTACCTCTTAGTGCGTCTTAGGGGTGGCAGGTAGCCTAGTGGTTAGGGTGCGGGTAGCCTTGTGGTTAGGGCGCGGGTAGCCTGGTGTTTAGGGGCGGCGGGTAGCCTAGTGGTTAGGGCGTGGGTAGCCTAGTGTTTAGGGGTGGCGGGTAGCCTGGTGGTTAGGGGTGGCGCGTAGCCTGGTGTTTAGGGGCGGCGGGTAGCCTAGTGGTTAGGGCGTGGGTAGCCTAGTGTTTAGGGGTGGCGGGTAGCCTGGTGGTTAGGGGTGGCGCGTAGCCTGGTGTTTAGGGGCGGCGGGTAGCCTAGTGGTTAGGGCGTGGGTAGCCTGGTGGTTAGGGGTGGCGGGTAGCCTGGTGTTTAGGGGCGGCGGGTAGCCTAGTGGTTAGGGCGTGGGTAGCCTAGTGTTTAGGGGTGGCGGGTAGCCTGGTGGTTAGGGGTGGCGCGTAGCCTGGTGTTTAGGGGCGGCGGGTAGCCTAGTGGTTAGGGCGTAGGTAGCCTAGTGTTTAGGGGTGGCGGGTAGCCTGTTGGTTAGGGGTGGCGCGTAGCCTAGTGGTTAGGGCGTGGGTAGCCTAGTGTTTAGGGGTGGCGGGTAGCCTGGTGGTTAGGGGTGGCGGGTAGCCTAGTGTTTAGGGGTGGCGGGTAGCCTAGTGGTTAGGGCGCGGGTAGCCTGGTGGTTAGGGCGCGGGTAGCCTAGTGGTTAGGGCATTGGGCCAGTATCAAATCTCTTAGCTGACAAGATAAAAATCTGTCGTTCTGTCCCTGAACAAGGCAGTTAACCCACTGTTCCTAGGCCGTCCTTGTAAATAAGACTTGCCTAGTTAAAATAAAATAGAATTAGCTCCTGTGCTAAGTTGAATATGTGTGTGAAACCATCTCTTTCCTCCAATTAAAACCTCTTAAACATTAAACCCAAGTTTAAGTGAGTGATTCTGGACTGGTTCCCGAACAACGTTTTTTTTGTGTACAGAGCGCTCTGTTAACGACGCAACATCAATTGCTGTTCACTCAATGATGGTCAAGACGGCTCTGCAGTGAAAAGCTGCCGTCTTACGGTCTCCTGACCGTCAGTAAGCATTCCCTTGTTAGTCTACACCTGTTGTTTACGAAGCATGTGACACAAATACAAGTTGATTTGATTTGACTCTGTGACAGCTCTGGTTGTCCCGCGTCACATGCCGTTCTCTGCTCTCATCTGAGATGCTATATGTGAAATCTTACACATCATTTGCGTAGGGAGTGACACGTCACATTTTCTGGCCTATCCAGAACAACGAATCAGCTTACAATACGGGGAATATGAAATGGGGACTATCGATTGCAGCAAAAGCAGTCTCATCTCGCTGTGATGCTCACAGATGGACAAAATATTTTGTTCGAATTGAAACAAGACCACTTTCTCTTGGTTACAGAGGGATGAAATCCCCTCGTGCTTAAAGCTGAAGCTGTAACTAGTCAGCAGGAATTTGAATGATGTCGCTCAGAGAATGATGGGCAGAAAAAGGCTGTCATCAGTTATATGAAATGAGAGCCCTGGTCAGAAGTAGTGCACTATATAGGGAATAGGGTGCCATAGAGCCCTGGTCTAAAGTAGTGCACTATATAGGGAATATGGTGCCATTTGGAACGTATCTTCTCCTCCGAGATTTCCAAGAATTCATGGATATTCACCGTTTGTTCACTCAGTGTTCTCCTCCTAGCTCTTCTGATCAAACAAAGGGTTTAGCCGTCTGTCCAGGGTGACAGGAAGTCAATCCATAGGGTTTAGCAGTCTGTCCAGGGTGACAGGAAGTCAATCCACAGGGTTTAGCAGTCTGTCCAGGGTGACGGAAAGTCAATCCACAGGTTTTAGCAGTCTGTCCAGGGTGATGGGAAGTCAATCCACTCTCCTGCCTATTTAGGGATGGAGGATTTCGGATGTAGCTGTCAGGAAGCTGAGATGGTCCAGAACTACCCCAGGCTTAGGTGCACTCAGCTGGGGAGAGTCCTCTACTCCTGACCTTGTTTGGAGGTGGTGTTGGAGGATTTGGATTTAGCTCTCAGGAAGCTGAGAAGGTCCAGAACTACCTCAGGTTGAGACTCAGTTGGGGTGGGTCCTCTCTTCCAGGCCCCTGACTAGATGGTGGTAGTGGTTGTTGTGGTAGGGGTCGGTTAGTGATGGGGCAATGGTTGGGAATCCGGCTGGTCCTTTTATATGGTGTACATTTTAGTACATTTTCAGCTTCAAACCTGAAGGAGGAGTGAGGTGTTAGGCTGAGGGTGTCCTAAAATGGACACCGTACTCTCAGTCCCATCTTGTTTAATCAGCCATGAGGTGAGCTGCTGGCCTCCTGTTCTTCTCGGCCAGAGATGGGAGGTTGGAGACGCACAGGATATACACAGAGCACCAAGAGATGGGCCGGTAAATAGCTCCACAGGTAAATAACTTCAGAGACAGAAGCTTTTTGATTTAGACTGTCTGTAAACTGAGGTCATGGAGTGAGAACCATTCAGCCATTCTCCTAGCCTTGGAACAGAAAGACACTGGCTTCTGGAGAGCTTGGATCATCAGGAAACTATATCAACAGGTTTACTAGAAGGTTGATAGGTTTCCCCTCCATTGTTCCTTAAGTTAAGTTACTGTACAGTACCAGTCAAAGGCTTGGACACACCTACTCATTCAAGAGTTTCTCCCTTTATTTTTTTTACTATTTTCTACATTGTAGAATAATAGTGAAAACATCAAAACTATGAAGTAACACATATGGAATCATGTAGTAACCAAAAAAGTGTTAAACAAATCAAAATATATTTTATATTTGAGATTCTTCAAACTAGCCACCCTTTGCCTTTGATGACAGCTTTGATGACAGCTTTGCACACTCTGGAGAGACCTGACAATAGCTTTGCAGCAACGCTCCCCATCCAACCTGACAGAGATTTAGAGGACCTGCAGAGAGGAATGGAAGAAACTCCCCAAATACAGGTTTGCCAAGCCTGTAGCGTCATACACAAGATGACTCAAGGCTGAAATCACTGCACAGCTATTTTCAGTTCTCTCCAGAGTCCGGGCTCTGGCTGGGCCACTCAAGGACATTCAGAGACTTGTCCCGAAGCCACTTCTGCGTTGTCTTGGCTGTGTGCTTAGGGTCGTTGTCCTGTTGGAAGGTGAACCTTAACCCCAGGCTGAGGCCCTGAGCGCTCTGGAGCAGGTTTTCATCAAGAAACTCTCTGTACATGCTCTGTTTCTATTTGCCTAAATCCTGACTAGTCTCACAGTCCATGCCACTGAAAAACATCCCCACAGCATGATGTTGCCACCACCATGCTTCACAGTAGGGATGGTGCCTTGTTTCCTCCAGACGTGACGCTTGGAATGAGGCCAAAGAGTTCAATCTCGGTTTCATCAAACCAGAGAATCTTGTTTCTCATGGTCTGAGAGTCTTTAAATGCTTTTTGGCAAGCTCCAAGCAGGCTGTCATTTGCCTTTCACTGAGGAGTGGCTTCCGTCTTGCCACTCTACCATAAAGGCCTGATTGGTGGAGTGCTGCAGAGATGGCTGTCCTTCTGGAAGGTTCTCCCATCCCCACAGAGGAACTCTAGAGCTTTGTCAGAGTGACCATCGGGTTCTTGGTCACCTCCCTGACCAAGGACATTCTCCCCCAATTACTGAGTTTGGCCTGGCGGCCAGCTCTAGGAGTCTTGGTGGTTCCAAACTTCTTCCATTTAAGAATGATGGAGGCCACTGTGTTCTTGGGGACCTTCAATGCTGCAGACATTTGTTGGTGTCCTTCTCCAGATCTGTGCCTCAACACAATCCTGTCTCTAAGCTCTATGGACAATTCCTTCAACTTCATGGTTTGGTTTTCGCTCTGACATGCACTCAACTGTGGGACCTTATAAAGACATGGTGTGTGCCTTTCCATATCATGTCCAATCAATTGAATTTACCACAGGTGGACTCCAATTAAGTTGTAGAAACATCTCAAGGATGATCAATGGAAACAGGATGCACATGAGCTCAATTTCATGTCTCATTGCAAAGGGTCTGAATACTTATGTAAATAAGGTATTTCTGTTTTTGATGTTTAATAAATTAGCAAACAGTTCCAAAAGCCTGTTTTCACTTTGTCATTGTGGGGTATTGTGTGTAGATTGCTGAAGAAAAACATATATTTAATCAACTTTAGAATAAGGCTGTAATGTAACAAAATGTAGAAAAAGTCAAGCGGTCTGAATACTTTCCAAAGGCACTAAACATCAATTGAATCCCAATACTTAAAATCAGTATGTTCGAATACAGTGCTTTGATCACAATTGGTTTCCACTATATACCCACCATACTCCCAGCATATTCCCAAGATATTCCTGTGATAGTTCCACTATATTCCAACCATATTCCCATAATATTCCTGTGATAGTTCCACTATATACCAACCATATTCCCATGATATTCCCATGATATTCCCATGATATTCCCATGATATTCCCATGATATTCCTGTAATATTCCCATGATAATTCCACTGTATACCCACCATACACCCAAGACATTCCTGTGATACTCCAACCATATTCCCAAGATATTCCTGTGATAGTTCCACTATATACCTGTCACGCCCTGACCTTAGAGAGCTTTTTTATTTCTCTATTTGGTTAGGTCAGGGTGTGATTAGGGTGGGCATTCTATGTTTTCTATTTCTGTGTGTTTGGCCGGGTATGGTTCCCAATCAGGGACAGCTGTCTATCGTTGTCTCTGATTGGTACTTAGGTAGCCTTTTTCCCACCTGTGTTTTGTGGGTAGTTGTTTTCTGTTTAGTATCTGTTACCTGACAGAACTGTTCGCTTCGTTTTGTTACTTTGTTCGAGTGTTTCTTTGATAAATAAAATCATGAACACTTTCCACGCTGCGCTTTGGTCCACTCATTCTGACGAGAGCCGTAACAATACCAACAATATTCCCATGATATTCCTGTGATAGTTCCACTATATACCAACAATATTCCCATGATATTCCTGTGATAGTTCCACTATATACCAACAATATTCTCAAGCTATTCTTGTAATATTCCCGTGATAGTTCCACTATATGCCAACAATATTCCCATGATATTCCCGTGAGAGTTCCACTATATGCCAACAATATTCCCATGATATTCCTGTGATAGTTCCACTATATACCAACAATATTCTCAAGCTATTCTTGTAATATTCCCGTGATAGCTCCACTATATGCCAACAATATTCCCATGATATTCCCGTGATAGTTCCACTATATGCCAACAATATTCCCATGATATTCCTGTGATAGTTCCACTATATGCCAACAATATTCCCATGATATTCCTGTGATAGTTCCACTATATACCAACAATATTCTCAAGCTATTCTTGTATTATTCCCGTGATAGTTCCACTATATGCCAACAATATTCCCATGATATTCCTGTGATAGTTCCACTATATGCTCACCATACTCCCATGATTTTCATGTGATATTTCACCATTTAAGTCCTTTCACCATTCATGTCCTTTCATATACCATGAAGGAAAGGAGAAAAGGAAAGGAATAAGGATGCAACTAAAGAGTATGTTGATACATCTAAATGTTTGAGGTATTCAGTACTGTACACTACCGGTGCTATAGAAACAAAGAAAAGTCTCACACTCTAATTATGCTCCCATTTCATGGGTATAGCAACCAACGTGTGGGACTTTCCTTATTTTTATAGTTTACTCTCCGTTAGTCAGCACCTCTACAAAACATGTTTGGGTGTCAGCTTATGTCTTTTAATACACTACCGGTACTATAACATGCGAACTGGACCCCTGGACCACTGTATTAGGGACACTACTATAGTATGGCATAGGAACTAGACCACTGTAATACTGTATGAGGGACACTACTACAGTATAGTATAGGAACTAGACCACTGTACTACTGTATTAGGAACACTACTATAGTATAGTATACAAACTAGCCCACTGTAATACTGTATGAGGGACACTACTATAGTATAGGAACTAGACCACTGTAATACTGTATGAGGGACACTACTGTGGTATAGGAACTGAATCACCAATGAAGACAATCCTACAGCTCATTAGCTGTCTGGCTGAGAAAGGCAACAGGCAAGGCTTTCTGTCTGGAGATGAAAGCAGCCTGGGCTTTTCTCATTTATCCCTAAATACTGGTATGCTTACATCTCTCTCTCTCTCACACACACACGCACGCACGCACGCACGCACGCACGCACGCACGCACGCACGCACGCACGCACGCACGCACGCACACACACACACACACACACACACACACACACACACACACACACATACAAATTACAAGTATTGTATGTATACATTAAATACATTAGCATGGATACATTAGTTATTTATTCATAGTCTATACACCACATTACAAATTAATTACAGCTTAAATTGTATGTAATTGAACAATAGACTAATAAAATGTCTAGAAATTCCACTCATATTATATTCATATCAGTATCCCATTTCCACAGATAGAATTTCTTTATATATATATTTTTTTAATGGTAGTTAGATTTCCGTGGGAGCGTGGACATCGACTCTAGCGGGTGAGGTGTGTGGTTAATACTGTCTTTGCAGGATGTTGGTTAATACTGGCTATGCAACATGTTGGAGGGAAATAGATCAATGGGAAAGGAAATGAGAAATTGAGAAATGGAGAGATGGAGAAACGGAGGAATGTTCCATCGCCTTGATAGATGGAAAACGAAATAATGAATGAATTCATGCTGTTCTGCACTTAGCTCACGGTGGAGATATTGTAGCGAGCCTGGATGAGTTTGTTACAAGCACTTTCAAATGAGTTAAGTGTCTTGGGATTGTGGATAGTGTGCTGGGTTCAAATCTCAATTAGTCAACCCGAAATACATGTATTCATTTATCAGAGCAACAGTTATTAATTCATCAGAACAACATTTATTATTAATCAGAAATACATGTGTTAATTTATCAGAGCAACAGTTATTAATTAATCAGAACAACATGAATTCTGTGCTTCCAACTTTATGGCAACTGTTTTGGGGATGGCCCTTTCCTGTTTCAGCATGACAAAGCCCCCCGTGCACAAAGCGAGGTCCATACAGAAATGGTTTGTCGAGATCGGTGTGGAAGAACTTGACTGGCTTGCACAGAGCCCTGACCTCAACCCCATCGAACATCTGAATTGGAACGACGACTGCGAGCCAGGCCTAATTTTCCAACATCAGTGCTCGTATTCACTAAAGCTCTTGTGGCTGAATGGAAGAAAGTCCCCGCAGCAATGTTCCAACATCTAGTGGAAAGACTTCCCAGAATAGTGGAGGCTGTTATAGCAGCAATGTTCCAACATCTAGTGGAAAGCCTTCCCAGAAGAGTGGAGGCTGTTACAGCAGTAATGTTCCAACATCTAGTGGAAAGCCTTCCCAGAAGAGTGGAGGCTGTTACAGCAGTAATGTTCCAACATCTAGTGGAAAGCCTTCCCAGAAGAGTGGAGGCTGTTACAGCAGTAATGTTCCAACATCTAGTGGAAAGCCTTCCCAGAAGAGTGGAGGCTGTTATAGCAGTAATGTTCCAACATCTAGTGGAAAGCCTTCCCAGAAGAGTGGAGGCTGTTATTGCAGGAATGTTCCAACATCTAGTGGAAAGCCTTCCATTTACATTTACATTTAAGTCATTTAGCAGACGCTCTTATCCAGAGCGACTTACAGAGTTGACCTTCCCAGAAGAGTGGAGGATATTATAGCAGCAAAGGGGGGGGACCAACTCCATATTAATGCCCATGATTTTGGAATAAGATGTTCGACAAGAAGGTGTCCACATACTTTTTGATCATGCAGTGTATATCATAGAGTATATCAGAGCCCTTATGGAAGCCCTGTATTTATGCTTTGTGGATACGCAATACATATAATATGTGTACAATATATTTTGGATTCATTCTTTTCAACAGCTATGATTAACACATTTTCAGATTTACACAACAGCAAAGTTAATTGTGGTAACTTTCCAAATCCATGACCTAATTTTCCAAACCAAACAAAAACCCCAAAGTACTGCTTTCCCACCACTCCCCCCCCCCCCCCCCTCTCTCCAACGCCCATCCTTGGAAAGCCATTTCAACACAACACAATGTCAAAATATTCCTCACAGACAGAGGCTTTACTAGAAGCTATAGATCAAACTGCGCCAATAATCCTTGCTAGCATGTTTATCAGGCAGTCCGTCTGAATCAATCGTGTTTCAAAACGGCTTTACAACCCAAAGCCCCAAACATAGAGATCTCTACTACAGCCCTACTTAAAAGTTAGAGAGGAATTAACTATCATTGTCTTCCTCTCAGAAAAACACTGGCCATCCTGTTCCCTACATAGTGCACTACTTTTGACCAAAGCCCTGGTCAAAAGTAGTGCACTAAATAAGGTGCTGGCTGGCTGTCTGGCTGGCTGTCTGTCTGTCTGTCTGTCTGTCTGGCTGTCGGAGTTAAATAGACTTACTGCTTTGTAGTGGAACAGTGAGCCGACGAGAGCTATGAGTGAGTGAGGCTTTCCTCTCCCTCTGCGGTGGTATTTAACATGACAAAGCTGCAGTAACACATTGGATGGCCTTCGTGTTGTTGTTGGAGTGCGTGTCCAGCTGAATGTCTTTGACCATAAAAAGCTCAAACATAGCAACCGACACCATGGCCCAGATGTACAGTTACATGTCCAGTTCTCTCACACTGTTCCACCAGATAGAAAGATTGCTTCCCAAATTGCACCATTCCATTTTTAGTGGACCGATTTTGACTAAAGCCCACACAGTCATCACAATCGACAGACAGACATTATGAAACACGGTTACATACAGTATATGGCTGTGTTTACACGGCAGTCCAAGACCCTGAGAGTTCCATAAGGTGTTTGGTCACATAAAATGATCACATGGCTGTGTAAAAGTCAGTCAGCCACTGCACATTTCTCAACCAATCAACCTGAATAGTGCCTGTAAATATTCAATGAATACATTTAAAAATATATTGATATTTCTGGAAAATACGTCAATACAACACATACATTTCAGTCACTTTAGATGAAGGTAAGCAAATCAGTGACTCCAGAAATGATACATTACTCTGGGGGTGACTCAACAAATTATACATTACTCTATGGTGTGACTCCAGAAATGATTCATTGCTCCACTGGGTGACTCCAGAAATGATTCATTACTCCGCAGGTTGACTCCAGAAATGATTCATTACTCTGCGGGGTGACTCAACAAATGATACAATAATCTATGGGGTGACTCCAGAAGTGATTCATTAATCCACAGGGTGATTTCAGAAATGATTAATTATTCCGCGGGTTGACTCCAGAAATGATTCATTACTCTGTGGGGTGACTCCAGAAATGATTCATTACTGCGCCGAGGTGACTCCAGAAATGATTCATTACTCTGTGGGGTGACTCCAGAAATGATGCATTACTCCGCGGGGTGACTCCAGAAATGATTCATTACTGTGCCGAGGGACTCCAGAAATGATTCATTACTCCATGGGGTGACTCCAGAAATGATTAATTACTCTGTGGGATGACTCCAGAAATGATTCATTACTCCGTGGGATGACTCCAGAAATGATTCATTACTCCGCGGGGTGACTCCAGAAATGATTCATTACTGCGCCGAGGTGAGTGACAATCATAACAGTTGACATCTATGGAGTTTGGCTAATTTTCCCAATCTAAAATAAATCATATTATAATCCACTGAGTGTACAAAACATTATGAACACCTTCTCTTTCCATGACATAGACTGACCAGGGGAATCCAGGTGAAAGCTGTGATCCCTTATTGATGTCACCTGTTAAATCCACTTTAATCGCAACTCAATCGCTGGTTGAAAACTATTTTCTGCCCTTCCCAAAATATAGAATTTGTAGATAACTGGCTCTCTTTCTGGGAATCCTCCACAAACAGGACCAAGCCTGGCCTGCTGAGGAGTGACGGACTCCATCCAAGCTGAAGGGGTGCTCTCATCTTATCTATCAACATAGACAGGGCTCTAACTCCTTTAGCTTCACAATGAGATAGGGTGCAGGCCAGGCAGCAGGCTGTTAGCCAGCCTGCAAGCTTAGTGGAGTCTGTCAGTAGCACAGTCAGTGTTGTCAGCTCAGCTTTCCCCATTGAGGCCGTGTCTGTGCCTCGATCTAAATCGGGCAAAACTTAACATGGCGGTGTTCGCTTTAGCAATCTCATTGGAAAAAAAGACCTCCATTCCTGTCATTATTGAAAGAGATTTTGATAATACTGTCACGGCTGTCATCCTCTCCTTCCTCTGAAGAGGTGTAGCAAGGATCGGACCAATACGCAGCGTGGTAGGTGTCCATGTTTTAATATGGAAAACTGAACATGAATACAAAAACAATAACAACAATATCCCTCCGGACTGAGGGGCAGCTCCGGACTGAGGGGCAGCTCCGGACTGAGGGGCAGCTCCGGACTGAGGGGCAGCTCCGGACTGAGGGGCAGCTCCGGACTGAAGGGCAGCTCCGGACTGAGGGGCAGCTCCGGACTGAGGGGCAGCTCCGGACTGAGGGGCAGCTCCGGACTGAAGGGCAGCTCATGACTGAAGGGCGGCTCATGACTGAAGGGCGGCTCCCTCCGGACTGAGGGGCAGCTCCGGACTGAGGGGCAGCTCCGGACTGAAGGGCAGCTCCGGACTGAGGGGCAGCTCCGGACTGAGGGGCAGCTCCGGACTGAGGGGCAGCTCCGGACTGAAGGGCAGCTCATGACTGAAGGGCGGCTCATGACTGAAGGGTGGCTCATGTCTGAAGGGCGGCTCATGACTGAAGGGCGGCTCATGACTGAAGGGCGGCTCATGACTGAAGGGCGGCTCATGACTGAAGGGCGGCTCATGACTGAAGGGCGGCTCCTGACTGGCGGGCGGCACTGGCAGCTCCTGACTGGCGGGCGGCTCTGGCAGCTCCTGACTGGCGGGCGGCTCTGGCAGCTCCTGACTGGCGGGCGGCTCTGGCAGTTCCTGACTGGCGGGCGGCTCTGGCAGCTCCTGACTGGCGGGCGGCTCTGGCAGCTCCTGACTGACGGACGGCTCTAGCGGCTCAGGACAGACGGGCGGCTCTAGCGGCTCAGGACAGACGGGCGGCTCTAGCGGCTCAGGACAGACGGGCGGCTCTGACGGCTCAGGACAGACGGGCGGCTCTGACGGCTCAGGACAGACGGGCGGCTCTGACGGCTCAGGACAGACGGGCGGCTCTGACGGCTAAGGACAGACGGGCGGCTCAGACGGCGCTGGGCATACGGGCGGCTCAGACGGCGCTGGGCAGAAGGGCAGCGCAGGCGGCGCTGGGCAGACGGCAGACTCTGGCCAGCTGAGGCCAGATGCCGGAACTGGTGGTACCAGGCTAAGGACACGCACCTCAAGGCTAGTGCGGGGAGCAGCAACAGGGCGTACAGGGCTCTGGAGACGCACAGGAGGCTTGGTGCGTGGTGCCGGAACTGGTGGTACCGGGCTGGAGACACGCACCACAGGGCGAGTGCGTGGAGGAGGAACAGGGCTCTGGAGACGCACTGGAAGCCTAGTGCGTGGTGTTGGCACTGGTGGTACTGGGCTGGGGCGAGGAGGTGGCACCGGATAGACCGGACCGTGAAGGCGTACTGGAGCTCTTGAGCACCGAGCCTACCCAACCTTACCTGGTTGAATACTCCCCTTAGCCCGGCCAGTGCGGCGAGGTGGAATAGCCCGCACTGGGCTGTGCTGGCGAACCACGCTGCTTGGTCCTTTGTTGGTGGGTGATTCTGTCACGACTGTCATCCTCTTCTTCCTCTGAAGAGGTGTAGCAAGGATCGGACCAATACGCAGCGTCGTAGGTGTCCATGTTTTAATATGGAAAACTGAACATGAACACAAATACAAAAACAATAAACGTGAACAAACCGAAACAGTCCCGTGTGGCACAAACACTGACACAGGAAACAATCACCCACAAAATACCCAAAGAACATGGCTGCCTAAATATGGTTCCCAATCAGAGACAACGATAAACACCTGCCTCTAATTGAGAACCAATCTAGGCAACCATAGACTTACATAAACACCTAGAATGAACACAACCCCATAAATCTACAAAAACCCCTAGACAGTACAAACACCCTAGACGAGACAAAAACACACAAACCACCCTCGTCACACCCTGACCTAACCAAAATAATAAAGAGAACAAAGATAACTAAGGCCAGGGCATGACAAATACCTCACATCTCAAAACAGGACTATTAATGTTAGATCTCTCACTTCCAAGGCAGTCATAGTCAATGAACTAACCACTGATCATAACTGTGATGTGATTGTCCTGACTGAAACATGGCTCAAGCCTGATGAATTTACTGTGTTAAATGAGGCCTCTCCTCCTGGTTACACTAGTGCATCTCGCAAAGGCGAAGGTGTTTCTAACATTTACCACAGCAAATGATTTTTTTTTTGTTTAATGACTGCGTTTTTGCCTTTTGAGCTTCTAGTCATGAAATCTATGCAGCCTACTCAATCACTTTTTATAGCTACTATTTACAGGCCTCCAGGGTCCTAAACAGCGTTCCTCAATGAGTTCCCTGAATTCCTATCGGAACTTGTAGTCGTGGCAGTCAATATTCACATTAAAAGGTCCACAGACCCACTCCAAAAGGCTTTCGGAGCCATCCTCGACTCAGTGGGTTTTGTCCAGCATGTCTCCAGACCTACTCACTGCCACAATCATACCCTGGATCTAGTTTTGTCCAACATGTCTCCAGACCTACGTATTGCCACAATCATACCCTGGATCTAGTTTTGTCCAACATGTCTCCAGACCTACGTATTGCCACAATCATACCCTGGATCTAGTTTTGTCCAACATGTCTCCAGACCTACGTATTGCCACAATCATACCCTGGATCTAGTTTTGTCCAACATGTCTCCAGACCTACGTATTGCCACAATCATACCCTGGATCTAGTTTTGTCCAACATGTCTCCAGACCTACGTATTGCCACAATCATACCCTGGATCTAGTTTTGTCCAACATGTCTCCAGACCTACGTATTGCCACAATCATACCCTGGATCTAGTTTTGTCCAACATGTCTCCAGACCTACGTATTGCCACAATCATACCCTGGATCTAGTTTTGTCCAACATGTCTCCAGACCTACGTATTGCCACAATCATACCCTGGATCTAGTTTTGTCCCGTGGAATAAATATTGTGGATCTTAATGTTTTTCCTCATAATCAGACCACCATTTTATTACGTTTCCAATCGCAACAAATAATCTGCTCAGACACCAACCAAGGATTATTAAAAGCAGTGCTATAAATTCTCTGCGTATTTCTCCAAAACTCAATTGTCCTGAGTCTGCACAGAATAGTTTTTTCCAGCAGGACAATGCTCCATGCCACACAGCCAGGTCAATCAAGGTGTGGATGGAGGACCATCAGATCATGACCCTGTCATGGCCAGCCCAATCTCCAGACCTGAACCCCATTGAAAACCTCTGGAATGTGATCAAGAGGAAGATGGATGGTCACAAGCCATCAAACAAAGCCGAGCTGCTTGAATTTTTGAGCCAGGTGTCACGCCCTGACCGTAGAGAGCTTTTTATGTCTCTATTTTGGTTTGGTCAGGGTGTGATTTGGGTGGGCATTCTATGTTCATTTTCAATGTTTTGTATTTCTTTGTGTTTGGCCGGGTGTGGTTCTCAATCAGAGGCAGCTGTCTATCGTTGTCTCTGATTGAGAATCATACTTAGGCAGCTTTTTCCCACCTGTGTTTTATGGGTAGTGGTTTTCTGTTTAGTATTTTGCAACTGACAGGACTGTTTCGGTTTTGTGTATTCTCTTTGTTATTTTTGTTTAAGTGCTCAGTTTAAATAAAAAGTCATGAACACTTACCACGCTGCGCTTTGGTCCGATTCCACTTCATCCGACGACGACACCCGTTACACCAGGAGTGGCATAAAGTCACCCAACATCAATATGAAAGACTGGTGGATAGCAGGCCAAGACGCATGAGGGCTGTGATTGAAAATCAGGCTTATTCCATCAAATATTGATTTCAGAACTCTTCCTAAGTTAAAACATTAATATTGTGTTGTTTAAAAATTAATATAAACGTATTTTTTTTGTATTATTTGTTGTTGGATGTCGTGAGATTTTTGCTATCTCAATGGTTGAACTCAACTATCACTCAAGTTTTGACCAATTCACAGAGGTTGTAAGGCTCTGGTTAATGAAGAATTAGACAAAGTCTCAGTCTGCAATAGATCAACACTTTATTCAGAGAGCGCTCTTCTTCAAAATGAGAACACAATCTTTTAATAGCACACACACACACAAATGAACTCACATCAGTAGGATCTCCACCTCTCTTTAGGTGGGCTGTATTTTTCCAAAGTTCACATACATTGTTTATCACCCTTCTGCAACATGTTTCATCATCTTCTGCAAGCTGTTTCTAACGGTGCTTTTCCTCCCTAGGGTGGGGGAGGCCTCTTTCCAGTTATTAGTTTCATCGTTATCACAAGTCGACAGTTCAGTTGTCCTTGAATGTCTCAACTATACCCTGCTCATATTGCGAAATAGTAACACAATGGCCTAGTCACACACATTATTGGATTATGACTCTAACACATGTCATACATTTATATGGTTTCAGGGTGGAATACTTTAGTCATTATCTTAACAAGAAGTTAGCTTTATTTTGATGTATAATACTTGTATTTTCATGAATGTTAAATATTTATATTTCTGTAATTTGAAATTCGCGCTCTGCAATTTCACCGGATGTTGGCCAGGTGGGACGCTATCATCCCACCTGCCTAGAAGAAGTTTTAATACCCATTGATTCTTGAATATAATTTCTAAATGCCTCATGAACTGTCGTACCCCATCAGAACCCACAATAATCTATACGCTTATTTTACTCCAATGTTTGTAAACGAAGTAAAACTAAAACAAACACTATATAGCCTCACAACATAGTTAAAACTATCATTTAGATAGCATGTCCTTGCAACCATATCTATGTCTATGAATTTGAAAGTGGTTTCATTTCTCCAGCCCCTCCAATCACCATTTTACCAAAACAGTGGTAGGGTGTCAGCTTTTGTTATCGTTTGAACTGCAGATTGCCCCTTTTGAAGTTTACCTTTAGAGGGTTTTTAAGACATTATAAGGTGTCATGCATTCTCCTAAAAAAATATGCCTGGTATTAATTAAGAAAAATAGCCTATTCCTGGCACCTGGTGGTGCTTGTCAGTCTCATGATACTCTCCAGCTGTTCTCTTTCCGAGACACCTTGAAGGAACATGAGGGGGAGTGAGTGAGTAAGTGAGTAGAGAGGACATGGCCAGACATGAATTAGGAATAGATGTGTATGTGAGCAGTAGAGGTAAAATCACCGGGGAAGCCAAGCACCCCCCCCCCCCCCCAACAACAACAAAAAACATTTTCAATTCTATGTGTTGTGATAATTGCGTTGTTTGCTCTATAATCTGTTAGTTCATATGTCTTGACACCGTGATATATAGGCCTAAGACTGAGACATGAAGACACAGTGGCAGAATAAATTCAAATCACAACTTTGTTTCATCACAAAACCGGAGAGCAACATCTATGCGGTGAAGTCCACAAAGCATATTACATGTAACAAACAGTTACATGACCTACGGCAGGGTCAAGGTAATGTTTCTGACATATTCAGACTACTAAACTATTGATTTAGAACCACAGGAGAGTTACCGCAAGTCACAATGAAAACAGAGGCTTCCTCCACTATTCCAGCACCATTTCAACATCATCTTTTCAGTTATACTTAGTCTAATACAATGAAAACTAAAATATACCAAAAACTATTTAGTCCAATCAACGTAGGCTAAATATGATGTGGCAGTCCATTGTACTGATTTCTGTGTGAGTGTGTGTGTGTGTGTGTGTGTGTGTGTGTGTGTGTGTGTGTGTGTGTGTGTGTGTGTGTGTGTGTGTGTGTGTGTGTGTGTGTGTGTGTGTGTGTGTGTGTGTGTGTGTGTGTGTGTGTGTGTGTGTGTGTGTGTGTGTGCAAGTAGAAAAAACATGTTGACTCCCTACTTGTAGAGAAAGGCCAAGTTGGACTTCCCTTGGCATCCATGAATACATGTCACTGTATGTTAGTGAGTGAGTGAGTGAGTGAGTGAGTGAGTGAGTGAGTGAGTGAGTGAGTGAGTGAGTGAGTGAGTGAGTAGAGAGGACATGGCGAGATATGAATTAGAATAGATAGGGAGGGAGGGAGGGAGGGAGGGAGGGAGGGAGGGAGGGAGGGAGGGAGGGAGGGAGGGAGGGAGGGAGGGATTAGCATCACCAGCTAGTGTACCTAGTTTGTTTAGTCTTGGATAGGCCTTTAAAGGAGTGCTTATCTCTATATCACCAAGTAGGGATGTCACTGCTATGAACTAGAGTTTTCCAGGAATTGTATTCAGAAGACAGTGGTCTGCAGGGGCGGACTGGCCATCTGGCATTTCGGGCAAATGCCAGATTGGCTGCTCCATTTTTGACCCAGTGGGCCAGTATAACTCGTTTTTTTTGTGCGAAATTATAAATATCTGGCTAATAATGGGAGCCTCAAGGGAAAGAAAATGGGCCAGTGTGTTAGAAATGCCAGGGCCGATTTCTGATCCCAGTCCGCCCCTGGTGGTATGTATGTCTGTGGCTGATCTGTCTGTTTGGCTCTGGTGTCTGACTATTGATTTCATTGATCCTGGGGACTGTTGAAATGGACAGACCAGTACATCATTTATCAGATGCTCATCTTGACAATCACATTACGCTCTGAAACGCTATTACATGTTGAGATGAATTGCATTTCTCAGTCATCATTCTTACTGGACAAGACTGGGCAGGACTGGACTTGCGAAGGACACAACTGCAGAGCATCAATCCAGTCAATATAGAAAAAAGTACATTTTGTCTTATACGTTTTCATCTTTTAACAACCTACACACTCAGGCAGAAACGTGAATTGCACGCACAATGGCAGTGGCAATAGATTTGCCTGCAATATGTTGTTCTGTTAATTCCATTGTCCTGCTGCAAGAAGCAGGAATCGATCACCTTAGTCTACAAGGGTTATAAGGGGCTGGATTTAATGCGTATCGCAGAAACGTTGAGGAAACTCCTCATAAAAATGTAAAGGTATTTTTCCCGATTGAGTCAACATGTGCAGCGTTTACCACGAATGAAGTCTCCACGACAGCGGGAAAACGACCTTTAATTGTCAGTCATGCTACAGTATAAATCGGTTCTTCAGCTTTACGGATTGAATAGAGCTCTTAGTCTAAACTGGCAGCCTGACTAACTGTACTGCTGCCCAATTACAGTAGAGGTGTCACAGGCAGAAAATTACCTGCTGCTTGATTATTGACAGAACACATAGGTCTCTCTCTCTGTGTCTCTCTGTGTCTCTCTGTGTTTCTCTGTGTCTCTCTGTGTCTCTCTGTGTCTCTCTGTGTCTCTCTGTGTCTCTCTGTGTCTCTCTGTGTTTCTCTGTGTCTCTCTGTGTCTCTCTGTGTCTCTCTGTGTCTCTCTCTGTCTCTCTGTGTCTATCTCTGTCTCTCTGTGTTTCTCTGTGTCTCTCTTTGTTTCTCTGTGTTTCTCTGTGTCTCTCTGTGTGTCTCTGTGTTTCTCTGTGTTTCTCTGTGTCTCTCTGTGTTTCTCTGTGTGTCTCTGTGTCTCTCTGTGTGTCTCTGTGTGTCTCTTTGTGTTTCTCTGTGTTTCTCTGTGTCTCTCTGTGTGTCTCTGTGTCTCTCTGTGTTTCTCTGTGTCTCTCTCTGTGTTTCTCTGTCTCTCTCTGTGTCTCTCTCTGTGTCTCTCTGTGTCTCTCTGTGTCTCTCTGTGTTTCTCTGTCTCTCTCTCTCTCTCTCTCTCTCTCTCTCTCTCTCTCTCTCTCTCTGTGTCTCTCTCTCTCTCTCTGTGTCTCTCTGTGTCTCTCTCTCTCTATATATATATATATATATATATATATATCCACTCATTGGCCAGTTTATTAGGTTTATTAGTTTATTAGGCCGGACCACCTCTTTGCCTCCATAAGAGCCAGAATTCTTTGGGGCATGAAAACGTTGTTCAATTAGTATCAAGTCACCTAACGTGTGCCAGGAAAACTTCCCCCACACCATTACACCACTGCCACCTGTACCGTTGACACCAGGCTAGATGGGGCCACAGACTCCATGCTGCTTCTGCCAAATCCAAACTCTGCCATCAGCTCGACACAACATGGAACTGGGATTCGTTGGACCAGGCAATGTTTTTCCACTCCTCAATTATCCAGTGTTGGTGATAGCGTGCCCACTGGAGCCACTTCTTCTTCGTTCTGATAGAAGCGGAACACGGTTGTCTCCTGCCCATCCATGACAAGGACCGACGAGCTGTAGGAGTTCCGAGATGCATAACACTGTTGTACTGCGCCGTTATTTGTCTGTTTGTAGCCGCGCCTGTTGGCTTGCACGATTCTTAGTCCTTCTCCTTCGATCTCTCATCAACGAGCTGTTTTCAACCACAGGACTGAAGCTGACTGGATGTCTTGTGTTTGTCACACCATTCTCTCGGTAAACCCTAGACACTGGCGTGTGTGAAAAATCCTAGGAGGCCGTTTCTGAGATACTGGATCCGGGCCCGCCTGGCACCGGCGATCATACCACGCTCAAAGTCGGTTAGGTCACTTGTTTTGGCACTCAGTTACTGTTCAATTGAACAGTAACTGAATGCCTCGATGCCTGTCTGCCTGCTTTGCATAGCAAGCCACGGCCATGTGACTCACTGTAGGAGCGATCCATTTTCATGAATAGGATGGTGTACCTAATAAATTGTCCACTGAGTGTATATAACTCACCTTCACTCTCTTCATGGCCTTCGGGTGATGACAGAACTGTCAGCATCAGGGTCTAGTTCTTGTCAAGTTTCTGTGTAGCCAAACATGACAGGATCCACTGTATTACTAGTTTACACTATTTCATCACCCACATGTTGTGATAGCCTGGCCACCAGTCTGTTTAGCTAACATTCCACTTGTTGCACTCTGTGTCATTGCCAAACAGAGTAGTTGTGATTGGACGCGGAGTATGATGAGTGGCTAAACAGATCAAAGTGGTGTTGCTTCTACACTAAAAAAATATTAATCTGAAAGCGATTCATAAAATAGATAAATCTCAGCTAGTCCCTGATTGCATTTTCATTCTGAACATGACGAACCTCTAGTCTCTCCGATGTGAGTTTTGTTTAGGCAACTATTAGTACCCTGGCACTGTCACAAACGGTGCCCTATTTCTTATTTGGTGCCCTATTTTTGGACCAGATCCCTATTGGCCCCTGGTCCAAAGCAGTGTACTATATATAGAAATAGGGAGCCATTTGGTGAGGAAGGCCCTGTTCATAGAGAGCATTTGGGTCGTTAAATGTGGAGTCCTGTAATCATCTTAAAGAGAGAGGTTTAATCACAGCTCTTCTAACTCAATCAACTCACTCGTTAAAGTCTGAACAGGGTCTCTTTGCTGGAGAAATAGACAGAATAGATGAGTGGAGGGAGAGAGAGAGAAAGAGGAGAGGAGAGGAGAGAAAACGATTGAGAGACTGCTACATTTTGGAGAAACGTACAGCTGTTTTGATATCAAGACTGATACAGTTGAAGTCGGAAGTTTACATACACCTTAGCCAAATACATTTAAATTCAGTTTTTCACAACTCCTGACATTTAATCCCGGTAAAAATTCCCTGTTTTAGGTCAGTTAGGATCACCACTTTATTTTAAGGATGTGAAATGTCAGAATAATAGTACAGAGAATATTTTATTTCAGCTTTTATTTATTTCATCACATTCCCAGTGGGTCAGAAGTTTACATACATTCAATTAGTATTTGGTAGCATTGCCTTTAAATTGTTTAACTTGGGTCAAACGTTTCGGGTAGCCTTCCACAAGCTTCCCACAAAAAGTTGGGTGAATTTTGGCCCATTCCTCCTGACAGAGCTGGTGTAACTGAGTCAGGTTTGTAGGCCTCCTTGCTCGCACACGCTTTTTTCAGTTCTGCCCACACATTTTCTACAGGATTGAGGTCAGGGCTTTGTGTTGGCCACTCCAATACCTTGACTTTGTTTTCCTTAAGCCATTTTGCCACAACTTTGGAAGTATGCTTGGGGTCATTGTCCATTTGGAAGACCCATTTGCGACCAAGCTTTAACTTCCTGACTGATGTCTTGAGATGTTGCTTCAATATATCCACATAATTTTATTTTCTCATGATGCTATCTATTTTGTGAAGGGCACCAGTCCCTCCTGCAGCAAAGCACCCCCACAAATTGATGCTGCCACACCCGTGCTTCACGGTTGGGATGGTGTTCTTTGGCTTGCAAGCCTCCCCCTTTTTCCTCCAAACATGATGGTGATCAGTTGCAAACCGTAGTCTGGCTTTTTATGGCGGTTTTGGAGCAGTGGCTTCCTTTTTTTATTTTCTTATTTTTTAGCTTTATTTAACCAGGTAGGCTAGTTGAGAACAAGTTATCATTTACAACTGCGACCTGGCCAAGATAAAGCAAAGCAGTGCGACAGAAACAACAACACAGAGTTCCACATGGAATAAACAAGTGTACAGTCAATAACACAATAGAAAAAAATAAAGTCTATATACAGTGTGTGCAAATGGCATGAGGAGGTAAGGCAATAAATAGGCCATAGTAGCGAAGTAACTACAATTTAGTAGATTAACACTGGAGTGATAGATGAGCAGATGATGATGTGCAAGTAGTGATACTGGTGTGCAAAAGAGCAGAAAAGTAAATAAAAACAATATGGGGATGAGGTAGGTAGATTGGGTGGGCTATTTACAGATGGACTATGTACAGCTGCAGCGATCGGTTAGCTGCTCAGATAGCTGATGTTCAAAGTTAGTGAGGGAAATATAAGTCTCCAGCTTCAGCGATTTTTGCAATTCGTTCCAATCACTGGCAGCAGAGAACTGGAAGGAAAGGCGGCCAAAGTAGGTGTTGGCTTTGGGGATGACCAGTGAGATATACCTCCTGGAGCGCGTGCTACGGGTGGGTGTTGTTATCGTGACCAGTGAGCTGAGATAAGGCAGAGCTTTACCTAGCATAGACTTATAGATGACCTGGAGCCAATGGGTCTGGCGACGAATATGTAGCGAGGGTCAGCCGACTAGAGCATACAGGTCGCAGTGGTGGGTGGTATAAGGGGCTTTGGTAACAAAACGGATGGCACTGTGATAGACTGCATCCAGTTTGCTGATTAGACTATTCAAATCTATTTTGTAGATGACATCGCCGAAGTCGAGGATCGGTAGGATAGTCAGTTTTACTCATGTAAGTTTGGCGGCGTGAGTGAAGAAGGCTTTGTTGTGAAAAAATTGCCGATTCTAGAAATTATTTTGGATTGGAGATGTTTGATATGAGTCTGGAAGGAGAGTTTACAGTCTAGACAGACACCTAGGTATTTGTAGTCCACATATTCTAGGTCAGAACCGTCCAGAGTGGTGATGCTAATCGGGTGGGCGGGTGCGTGCAGCGAACGGTTGAAAAACATGCATTTGGTTTTACTAGCGTTTAAGAGCAGTTTGGAGGCCACGGAAGGAGTGTTGTATTGCATTGAAACTTGTTTGGAGGTTAGTTAACACAGTGTCCAAAGAAGGGCCAGAAGTATGTATACAGAATGGTGTCGTCTGCGTTGAGGTGGATCAGGGAATCACCCGCAGCAAGAGCGACATGGTTGATATATACAGAGAAAATAGTTGGCCCGAGAATTGAACCCTGTGGTACCCCCATAGAGACTGCCAGAGGTCCGGACAACAGGCCCTGCGATTTGACACACTGAACTCTGTCTGCGAAGTAGTTGGTGAAACAGGCGAGGCAGTCATTTGAGAAACCAAGGCTATTGAGTCTGCTGATAAGAATACAGTGATTGACAGAGTCGAAAGCCTTGGCCAGGTTGATAAAGACGGCTGCACAGTACTGTCTTTTATCGATGGTGGTTATGATATCGTTTAGTACCTTGAGCTCGCTGAGCGGCCTTTCAGGTTATGTCGATATAGGACTCGTTTCACTGTGGATATAGATACTTTTGCACCTGTTTCCTCCAGCATCTTCACAAAGTCCTTTGCTGTTGTTCTGGGATTGATTCGCACTTTTCATACAAAAGTACGTTCATCTCTAGGAGACAGAACGCGTCTCCTTCCTGAGCGGCTGCGTGGGCCCATGGTGTTTATACTTGTGTACTATTGTTTTGTACAGATGAACGTGGTACCTTCAGGCGTTTGGAAATTGCTCCCAAGGATGAATCAGACTTGTGGAGATCTACAATTTTTTTTTATCTGAGGTCTTGGCTGATTTCTCTTGATTTTCCCATGATGTCAAGCAAAGCAACCTAAGTGTATGTAAACTTCCGGCTCAGCCAAGGTTAGGAGTGAGGAATTGGCCCCAGGTCTGACAACAACTCACTGTGTTACTGCCTCTTCTACTCAGAGTTAAGACATGTATTTTACATTTTACTTCATATCGATGTGTATCAACAGTATCCCTCCAGTCTTATATTGATCAGACTGCTCAACACATGGCAATCACTTGGAAGACATATTGGCAAGCCGTGTATCCTCCAAACAACGGCATCGAGGGCATTACCATTTTATACAATGGGTTACCAACATATTCAAATAACGATTGACATATTTTCATTAAAAACTTTATTTTTATGAATTTATTCATACTTTTTCATCCTTCCACAAGATATAGTCCCGACACAAATCTAGGGTTGCTAACCGGCATAGTAAATCTATGATGTTAAAAAGCCTATTTAGTCTGTTCCATCTGACTGCACAATCCACTGTCTCATCAGCTCAGCCAAGCACTTTATAAACTTGATCTCCACTATAAAAAGCATCTAGACATTATCTCACATTTCTTCTAGACTAACGTTTAGTTTTCAACAGCAGAGATTTGTATAAACCTTGCTGTCTGTCTCTCCGACATTTGCAACATTCTTTCAATACTCAAGTTTGATCTCCTGCTGTCCCATAGTAATGAACGTGTCGGGAGTCGGGACGGTAACTTGTGGAATAGACACCGGCTGGAGTACGCTTTTAACCAATCAGCATTCAGGATTAGACCCACCCATTGTATAACGATTTACAGAACACTGTCCCTCCAGTCTGATAACTCTGATCAGACTGGTCAATACATGATAATCACTGGCTTACAGAACACAGAAGACTGTCACTCCAGTCTGATAACTCTGATCAGGCTTGCAGGAGAGTAGAGGCGAGGCGAAGAAGGGAAGAGAAAAAGAGGAGAGGAGAGGAGAGGAGAGGAGAGGAGAAGAGAGGAGAGGAGAGGAGAGGAGAGGAGAGGAGAGGAGAGGAGAGGAAAGGAGAGGAGGAGAGAGGAGGGGAGAGGAGAGGAGAGGAGAGGAGAGGAGAGGAGAGGAGAGGAGAGGAGAGGAAACTCATCTCCAATGTGTAATACTGAGGGCGGAGTTTTGCTTCTCCAGGTTCTCCTTCTCACCCTTCTCTGTCTCAGAGGTGTGTAGAGCCCTGAAAACAATTGATGTAAAAAAGAAATCCCCTGGCCCTGATGATCTAGCCCGCCGCCTACTACAATTAGCTGCAGACATCACCGCACCCCCTTTAACATGCATATTTAACATCACCCTAGAATGTAATGATTATGGAAGTCAGCATTTGTCCTATCTCTTTTGAAAGCAAGTGATCCCACTCTACTCATTAACTGGCAGCCCATATCTAAATAGTCTGTTCTGATACAATTTTTTGGAATCCCTAGTTAATAAGTAGCAGAAGGCCTACCTCCAGGAAAACAATATTTGGAGTGGTATGCAATCAGGTATCAGGTCAACCCACAGCACTGTTACAGCAACATTGAAGGTTCTGAATGATATTCACTGTGCTCTGGATAAGAGGTTACATTGTGTATCTGTAGTCAGAGATTTGTCAAAAGGCGTTTGACACTGTGGACCATACTGTCTCGGCGCAGAGACTGAAGTGTGTTGGGATTACTGGTTATGCTCAAGAGTGGTTTGTGAACCACCTCTCAAATAGGACCTAGTGTGTTCAGGCAGATGGTTGTAAGTCTGACATCATAGAGCTACAGTCAGGCGTTCCTCAAGGATCCATTTTAGGTCCTCTGTTTTTTATTATTTATGGCAACAACATTGGGAGACATGTTGAGACAGCTGATGTTCATTTCTATGCAAATGACACTGTTCTCAGGTCAGGTGACAGCAGTTTGACACTGTTCTCTAGCCAAGTGACAGCAGTTTAACACTGTTCTCAGGTCAGGTGACAGCAGTTTGACACTGTTCTCTAGTCAAGTGACAGCAGTTTGACACTGTTCTCTAGTCAAGTGACAGCAGTTTAACACTGTTCTCTAGTCAAGTGACAGCAGTTTGACACTGTTCTCAGGTCAGGTGACAGCAGTTTAACACTGTTCTCTAGTCAAGTGACAGCAGTTTGACACTGTTCTCAGGTCAGGTGACAGCAGTTTAACACTGTTCTCTAGTCAGGTGACAGCAGTTTAACACTGTTCTCAGGTCAAGTGACAGCAGTTTGACACTGTTCTCAGGTCAGGTGACAGCAGTTTAACACTGTTCTCTAGTCAGGTGACAGCAGTTTAACACTGTTCTCAGGTCAAGTGACAGCAGTTTAACACTGTTCTCTAGTCAGGTGACAGCAGTTTAACACTGTTCTCTAGTCAAGTGACAGCAGTTTGACACTGTTCTCAGGTCAGGTGACAGCAGTTTAACACTGTTCTCTAGTCAGGTGACAGCAGTTTAACACTGTTCTCTAGTCAGGTGACAGCAGTTTAACACTGTTCTCTAGTCAGGTGACAGCAGTTTAACACTGTTCTCTAGTCAGGTGACAGCAGTTTAACACTGTTCTCTAGTCAGGTGACAGCAGTTTAACACTGTTCTCTAGTCAGGTGACAGCAGTTTAACACTGTTCTCTAGTCAGGTGACAGCAGTTTAACACTGTTCTCTAGTCAAGTGACAGCAGTTTAACACTGTTCTCAGGTCAAGTGACAGAAGTTTAACACTGTTTTCAGGTCAAGTGACAGCAGTTTAACACTGTTCTCTAGTGACAGCAGTTTAACACTGTTCTCAGGTCAGGTGACAGCAGTTTAACACTGTTCTCTAGTCAGGTGACAGCAGTTTAACACTGTTCTCAGGTCAAGTGACAGCAGTTTGACTTTGGCTTTTGAAGAAGCTTTTAACATCATTCAACAGAATCTGTACGATTCGAATCGTGTTCTGAATTCCTCTAAATCTAAATACTAAAACCCAACTAAATTCTAAAACCAGGTCATTGCTTCCTTGGAAGGAAATTCTATAGAGCAGGTTTAAGATGTAGAAACATCTGGAGGTTTGGGTGGATGAGAAGCTGAGCTTCTCTAATCATGTTGGGAACCTGGTAAAAAAAGAAGAAGAAGATTAGGTTGAGAATATGTTTGGCTCTTCTTTGGCCAGAAAAGAACTGGCATGGTGTACATTCCTATCTGTCGTGGACCACAGTGATGTAACTTACAGTGTATGCAGACGTCAGGCTCTACTCTGTAAGGTGTTGATTCTGTGTATCATGCAGCTTTTAGGTTAATTACCAACCAAAATAGTCTTCACACCACTGTGATCTCTATAGTGGTGTTGGATGGTCTCCACACCACTGTGATCTCTATAGTGGTGTTGGATGGTCTCCACACCACTGTGATCTCTATAGTGGTGTTGAATGGTCTCCACACCACTGTGATCTCCATAGTGGTGTTGGCTGGTCTCACACCACTGTGATCTCTATAGTGGTGTTGGATGGTCTCCACACCACTGTGATCTCTATAGTGGTGTTGAATGGTCTCCACACCACTGTGATCTCTATAGTGGTGTTAGATGGTCTCACACCACTGTGATCTCTATAGCGATGTTCTTCGTTGAATCTACGTAGGCTTGAACAGTGGTATACTATGATCTGTAAGGCGATTTTGCGGAAAACTGCCATTTTATCTCTGTTATTCTTTGATAAAGTAACTACTAGTTACAGTCTCACTCCTACTTAGCTTTTAACTGTTCCTAAAAATCAGAACGGATCCTAGTGGTTAGAGCGGCAGTTAGCCTAGTGGTTAGAACGGCAGTTAGCCTAGTGGTTAGAGGATTGGGCCAGTAACCGAAAGGTTGCTGGATTGAATCCCTGAGCTGACAAGGTAAATATGTGTCATTCTGAACAAGGCAGTTAACCCACTGTTCCCCGGTAGGCTGTCATTGTAAATAAGACTTTGTTCTTAATTAACTATCCTAGTTAAATAAAGGTAAAAAAAAAAAATCTGTAATTGAAATGTGTGTATTTTTTGATGTTGAGTCTGTAAGTTGTGACAGTATGTCTGTTAGTTATTGCAGTAGGTCTGATATATGTCCTAAACCCTCCTTGCTGCTGTCTTGGTTGGACCAGGTCTCTCTTGAAAAATGTATTTTATCTCAATGACAATATCCTGGATAAATAAAGGTTAAATAAAATAAATATAGCGCACTACTTTTGGCCAGGGCCAGACAACCTGTCATGTCTCATCCCTCTATCATCCCTCAATCAGTGGCTGGATTTTCTTCGCGTCGGTCAGGTTCTATCTGGTTTTATCTGGTTTTATCTGGTTCCAGGGGACAGTTATATGAATTCTGGGCTGGACCTTGAGGACTCCTGTCTGTGTCCACTGCTTTGTCCTTCACACAGGGAAATGGCCAGTCTGTATTCTCCTCCTAACTGTCATACAGAGGAAAATTGGTATATAAGTAACTTCTCTCTTTTAAATGACTTTTTAATTAGTAACTGTCATGTACAGTAGAGGAAACAGGGAACTTTAGGCTGATAAATTTAAACTGTTTAAGGTTTACCCATTACTTTCAATTTTCATGAGGCACCATGAAATTCACATTGGATTTATACAGGAGGCTACAATGTATGTTTCACTTTTAAAGGCGGTTTTCACCGCTATATTTTCATGGCGAAGTGAGTGGATGTTTGCAGGCTGATAAAGAGGTCATTTTTTACACACTTTTTATTGAATGCGGGTAGACTCAATTTCCCTTTACAATGGGCTGGCTGGAGAAAGTGAACAGGTCAAAACCCTATGGTCATAAACTGACTTTGTTGTAGGAAATTGGTAAAAGCAAAAAGACCAAGAAAAGTGTGCCTGTCAGGACTATAGTCCATATACAGTAGCCTAGTCCTCGCCCTTGTCCTTCTCTTTGTCCTCCTCCTCCACCACCTCCTCCTCCACCACCTCTTCCTCCTCCTCCTTCCTCCTCCTCTACCACCACATCTTCCTCCTCCTCCTCCACCACCTCCTCCTCCACCACCTCTTCCTCCTCCACCACCTCCTCCTCCACCACCACCGCCTCCTCCTGCTCCTCCTCCTCCTCCACCACCTCTTCCTCCTCCACCTCCTCCTCCTCCACCACCACCGCCTCCTCCTCCTCCTCCTCCTCCACCACCACCGCCTCCTCCTCCTCCTCCTCCTCTACCACCACAACTTCCTCCTCCTCCTCCTGCTCCTCCTCCTCTACCACCACATCTTCCTCCTCCTCCATCACCTCTTCCTTCACCACCACCTCAACCTCCTCCTCCACCACCACCGCCTCCTCCTGCTCCTCCTCCTCCTCCACCATCTCTTCCTCCTCCTCCTGCTCCTCCTCCACCATCTCTTCCTCCACCACCTCTTCCTCCTCCTCCATCACCTCTTCCTTCACCACCACCTCAACCTCCTCCTCCTCCTCCACCATCTCTTCCTCCTCCTCCTCCTCCTCCTCCACCATCTCTTCCTCCTCCTCCTGCTCCTCCTCCACCATCTCTTCCTCCTCCTCCTGCTCCTCCTCCATCACCTCTTCCTTCACCACCACCTCAACCTCCTCCTCCACCACCACCGCCTCCTCCTGCTCCTCCTCCTCCTCCACCACCTCTTCCTCCTCCACCACCTCCTCATCCACCACCACCGCCTCCTCCTCCTCCTCTACCACCACATCTTCCTCCTCCTCCTCCTGCTCCTCCTCCTCTACCACCACATCTTCCTCCTCCTCCATCACCTCTTCCTTCACCACCACCTCAACCTCCTCCTCCACCACCACCGCCTCCTCCTGCTCCTCCTCCTCCTCCACCATCTCTTCCTCCTCCTCCTGCTCCTCCTCCACCATCTCTTCCTCCTCCTCCACCACCTCTTCCTCCTCCTCCATCACCTCTTCCTTCACCACCACCTCAACCTCCTCCTCCTCCTCCTCCACCACCTCCTCCATCTCTTCCTCCTCTTCCTCCACCACCACCTCCTCCTCCACCACCTCTTCCTCCTCCTCATTCTCCTCCTCCACCTCCTCCTCCTTCACCACCTCCTCCTCCTTCACCACCTCCTCCTCCTTCACCACCTCATCCTCCTCCACCTCCTCCATCACCTCCTCCTCATCCTCCTCCACCACCCCCTCATCATACACTCCCTCCTCCTCCACCACCACCTCATCCTACACTCCCTCCTCTTCCTCTTCCTCCTCCACCACCACCTCATCCTACACTCCCTCTTCCTCTTCCTCTTCCTCCTCCACCACATCATCCTACACTCCCTCTTCCTCTTCCTCTTCCTCTTCCTCCTCCACCACCACCTCATCCTGCACTCCCTCCTCCACCACCACCTCATCCTACACTCCCTCCTCCTCCACCACCACCACCACCTCATCCTACAATCCCTCCTCCTCCACCACCACTTCATCCTACACTCCCTCCTCCACCACCACCACCTCATCCTACACTCCCTCCTCCACCACCACCACCTCATCCTACACTCCCTCCTCCTCCTCCTCCTCCACCACCACCTCATCCTACACTCCCTCCTCCTCCTCCTCCTCCTCCACCACCACCTCATCCTACACTCCCTCCTCCTCCTCCTCCTCCTCCTCCTCCTCCACCACCACCTCATCCTACACTCCCTCCTCCTCCTCCTCCTCCTCCTCCACCCCCACCTCATCCTACACTCCCTACTCCTCCTCCTCCTCCTCCACCACCACCTCATCCTACACTCCCTACTCCTCCTCCTCCTCCTCCACCACCACCTCATCCTACACTCCCTCCTCCTCCTCCTCCTCCTCCTCCACCACCACCTCATCCTACACTCCCTCCTCCTCCTCCTCCTCCTCCTCCTCCACCACCACCTCATCCTACACTCCCTCCTCCTCCTCCTCCTCCACCACCACCTCATCCTCCCCTCCTCTTCCTCTTCCTCCTCCACCACCACCACCTCATCCTACACTCCCTCCTCCACCACCACCACCAATTCCTCCTTCTCCTCCACCACCTCCTCCTCCTCCTCCAACCCCACCTCATCCTCCTCAAGAACCCAGCCCAACAGTGTTTAACAACACCACAATAACACTCAGTCTATTAGAAGCTGACAAAGCACACCCACAGTAACGGTCAAGGTAATCAATTACATAACCTGGGTCTCACCAGGCAATTACACTACTCTCCTATGCAGACAGGTATGGTTAATTGAAGGCCCATCTCTCCCTGCCCTCTTCCACTCCTCTGCTCTGTTCATCCATTATTCTAATAGGTTAATTGACCCACACCAAGCACTGGTTCACAAACAGTTATTTTCAGACCAGGTTCTGAGTGTGTCGTAATTTACTTGTCGCATGGTGGATTTTATAAACGCATGAATGTCATGAATGCTGTGTTTTTCTTTTTTGTGCTACATGTTGTAACTGTGAGGATTGTAAGTTACAGTGTGAATCTCAACACTGTAGAGCCACAATAGTTTAGAATAAACTAGAAAAAAGAGGAGAGGAAAGGAAAGGAAAGGAGAGGAGAGGATATAATATAAGTGAATAGAAGTAAATAGAAGAGAATAGAATAGAAGAGAATAGAATATAAGATAATAGTAGAGAAGAGAATAGAAGATAATAGAATAGAATAGAAGATAATAGAAGATAATATAATAGAATAGAAGATAATATAATAGACGAGAATAGAAGAGAAAGAAGATAATAGAAGATAATAGAATATACGTGAATATAATAGAAGAGAAGAGAATAGAATAGAGGATGATAGAATAGAGGATAATAGAATAGAATAGAATAGAATAGAATAGAAGAGAATAGAAGAGAATAGAGCTAGAAGATAATTGAATAGAAGAGAATAGAGCTAGAAGATAATTGAATAGAAGAGAATAGAGCTAGAAGATAATTGAATAGAAGAGAATAGAGCTAGAAGATAATTGAATAGAAGAGAATAGAGCTAGAAGATAATTGAATAGAAGAGAATAGAGCTAGAAGATAATTGAATAGAAGAGAATAGAGCTAGAAGATAATTGAATAGAAGAGAATAGAGCTAGAAGATAATTGAATAGAAGAGAATAGAGCTAGAAGATAATTGAATAGAAGAGAATAGAGCTAGAAGATACTTGAATAGAAGAGACTAGAGCTAGAAGATAATTGAATAGAAGGGAATAGAGCTAGAAGATAATTGAATAGAAGAGAATAGAGCTAGAAGATAATTGAATAGAAGAGAACAGAAGAGAGGATAATTGAATAGAAGAGAATAGAACTAGAAGATAATTGAATAGAAGAGAACAGGAGAGAAGATAATTGAATAGAAGAGAACAGAAGAGAAGAGAAGATAATTGAATAGAAGAGAACAGAAGAGAAGATAATTGAATAGAAGAGAATAGAAGTGAATAGAATATAAAAAAATCTTAGAACAGAAGATAATAGAAGTGAATAGAATAGAAGAGAATATAATATGATAGAAGAGAATCAAAGAGAATAGAAAGTTCCTTGGTGTCCATATCACTAAGGACTTAACATGGTCCACACACACACCAACACAGTCGTGAAGAGGACACGACAATGCCTCTTTTCCCTCAGGAGGCTGATAAGATTTGGCATGGGGTCATCTCAGATCCTCAAAAAGTTCTACAGCTGCGCCATTGAGACCATCTTTAACTATCTGCATCACCGCTTGGTATGGCAACTGCTTGGCATCCAACCGCAAGGTACTGCAGACTAGTACAAGCAGTACTGATGCACCAAGTCTGGAACAAACAGGATCCTGAACACCTTCTACCCCTGAGCCATCAACCTCCCAAAAAATGTTAGTCAAATAGCTACGGAGACTATATGCATTGACCCCCATTTTCACTAACTCCTCACATACGCTGCTGTTACTGTTTATTATCTAACCTGTTGCCTAGTCACTTTACCCCTACCTACACTACAAAAGTTTTAGAACACCTACTCATTCAATGTTTTTTCTTTATTTGTACTATTTCCTACATTGTAGAATAATAGTGAAGACATCAAAACGATGAAATAACACATATGGAATCATGTAGTAACCAAAAAAAAAAGTGTTAAACAAATCAAAATATATTTTATATTTGAGATTATTCAAATAGCCACCCTATATGGCAACCCTAACCCTAATGGTAACCCTAACCCTTTCAGGGTTGAATCAAACCACTGTATTTTTGATTCACAGATATATTTTGTGCTTAAAAGCTAGCCAGACCTGTTTTTTTATTATTCATAAACACTTCCCTTACCCTAATTATTATACAAGATCACAGTATTTTTAAGTCTACCAATTGGTGCTTAAAAAGGGATGAATATTCATGTATTTACTAGGCTTTCTTTCTTTGATCCCTGATATTCTGAACTGTTCTCTCCATATATTCTAGTGAGTCTGTCAAGATAATTCAAATTAAAAGGTACACCACATTTAAAGTGATGGCTTTACATAAATTGACTGAAAACCCCTATTGAATGACAACTCCACGAGAAAATCTGTTGGCCAGCAAGTGAAAGGGTTTTCAGCAGTTTAATTAAATGTTCTTAGTTCGCACAAGGGAACCACACCTGCAAAGCCCGTTATGCACCTGCATAAGATAAGTCTGAATACTAACTACTGAGAAATGCGTAGGAAAGCCGTGATTAGGAAAGGCGTGCATTTCATACATACAGAATGCCTTATTCTGGGTAGGAGTTAGAGCTGGGACATATAGACAACATGTATTATTCTGGGTAGGAGTTAGAGCTGGGACATATAGATAACATGTATTATTCTGGGTAGGAGTTAGAGCTGGGACATATGGACAACATGTATTATTCTGGGTAGGAGTTAGAGCTGGGACATATAGACAACATGTATTATTCTGGGTAGGAGTTAGAGCTGGGACATATAGACAACATGTATTATTCTGGGTAGGAGTTAGAGCTGGGACATATAGACAACATGTATTATTCTGGGTAGGAGTTAGAGCTGGGACATAGAGACAACACGTATTATTCTGGGTAGGAGTTAGAGCTGGGACATAGAGACAACATGTATTATTCTGGGTAGGAGTTAGAGCTGGGACATAGAGACAACATGTATTATTCTGGGTAGGAGTTAGAGCTGGGACATATAGACAACATGTATTATTCTGGGTAGGAGGTAGAGCTGGGCATATGGACAACAATCCGTATCATAATAAATTGCCTGAATTGATGTGATAATGATAAATAGAAGTATATGTTTATAACATCAATGTGGACCCCAGTTTGTATTTATTCTCCTTTAAACTGCTTCTACTAGTTTGATGGTTGTAGGCATCAATTCTCCCCTTAACAAATCACCCATATTAGCAAACCTATTTCATTTCAAACTTCACATTTCTCTAGTATAGGCTACTTATCGTAACGAACTATATCAGTAAAATGCCTGCCCATAAGTGATCGGTATTGGTTGGAGTCAAAAACTTTTCATAAAGGAACTTTCCCTGATAACTTTTCTATAAGCTGCCCTTTCTCTCAGTGTGGAGGTGGACTACAGAGAAAAGGCTATAATCCGTAGAAAAGGTCAATGACTGGATCATCTTTGTAATTAGTGTCATGTATACTTAGGACTCGTAGACCTTGAAAAGGGCAAATAAAGGAAGGTAACAAAATAAATGGTAAAGAGTTTTAATTGCCTGGTCCTATTTAAACGGGAAGTTCAGTAGGCTATCCTTTCCTTCTAGTCGATGTGTTTTCACCTTGGCGAACGAGAAATGGTTTGAAAACGTACCTCCATCATACATCCCGTTCATTTCGGAAAGTTCAAGCTGCAGCAACTATATATCAAGCCGATGACATGAATCCAGAAGATGTCCGTGATATAGTGCCATGTTTGTCATCAAACGTGATGATATGATATGTGAGCTACCAGATTAACCAGTAAGAGGTCAAAGGTGAGGAGTGAGAGTGATGACTGTACTTGACAGAGACCCTAGTGCATAAACTCCCATACATCCTGGGTTAGTTATCATCCCATTGAATCTGGGCTGACACCGACTGAGAGAAGTGTAGCAACTATCTACCGCAGTACTGCACTGAGATGAGGGGTTTAAAAACAAAAAGTACATAACACAACGAATAGTTTGTATATTATCAAAACTTTGTTATTACTATTGAATTATCTGAAATTAATTGTGAAACATGCTAATTTCAACATGCTACCAAGTCTTCTGGAGAAAATAAATCAAAAGGAGCTGAATCAAAAGGAACTGAATAAAAAGGAGCTGAATCAAAAGGAACTGAATAAAAATGATCTGAATCAAAAGGAACTGAATCAAAAGGAACTGAATAAAAAGGAGCTAAATCAAAAGGAACTGAATCAAAAGTAACTGAATAAAAAGGAGCTAAATCAAAAGGAGCTGAATCAAAAGGAGCTGCATCAAAAGGAGCTGAATCAAAAGGAGCTGAATCAAAAGTAACTGAATAAAAAGGAGCTGAATCAAAAGGAGCTGAATCAAAAGGAGCTGAATCAAAAGGAGCTGAATAAAAATAACTGAATCAAAAGGAGCTGAATCAAAAGGAGCTGCATCAAAAGGAACTGAATCAAAGGGGACTGAATCAAAAGCTCAAAAGGTTTCCTTTCTAAACTCTATTCTCTCTCTCCTCCCCTCCTCTCTCTCCCTCCCTCGCTCCTCCTTACCTCCTTCTGTACCATTGCTCTGCTGCTTCTCCGCCCTAAACTATAAAACCTTGAGAGTATGAAATGTATAACCTGGTTATGGAGGGAGCGTCTCATAACCCTGTGTGACTAATTTGTTTCCTCCATCCATGGCTAACTGGAGATAATGTACTCATGCGTCACGCTGCATAATGAAAAGAGACAGGCGCAGGAATACGTAAACAGAGGGTTTTATTTCTCCACCCAAAATAAAGTATGTCGTGAAAACGACGGCTACGAAGCCCAAAACAAACAGGTGCGTATATATACAGTATATATATATATATATATATATATATATATACACACACACACACACAACACAGGGATGTAACCCAAACAAAAGAGTGAGGTGTAAACCTCTAAATAATACAACGGGACGAGACCCATAATAACAAGTTCACAATAACAAGTACCACGAAGTCCGATACAGCAGAGCACAGGTACTCACAAGACCAACGGACATGGGACAATAATCGACAAGGACAATGGAGAACAGAGGGCATATATACAGTTGAAGTCGGAAGTTTACATACACCTTAGCCAAATACATTTCAACTCAGTTTTTCACAATTCCTGACATTTAATCCTGGTAAAAATTCCCTGTCTTAGGTCAGTTAGGATCACCACATTATTTTAAGAAAGTGAAATGTCAGAATAATAGTAGGGAGAATGTTTTATTTCAGCTTTTATTTCTTTCATCGCATTCCCAGTGGGTCAGAAGTTTACATACACTCAATTAGTATTTGGTAGCATTGCCTTTAAATTGTTCAACTTGGGTCAAACGTTTCGGGTAGCCTTCCACAAGCGTCCCACAAAAAGTTGGGTGAATTTTGGCCCATTCCTCCTGACAGAGCTGGTGTAACTGAGTCAGGTTTGTAGGCCTCCTTGCTCGCACACGCTTTTTCAGTTCTGCCCACAAATTTTCTACAGGATTGAGGTCAGGACTTCGTGATGTCCACTCCAATACCTTGACTTTGTTGTGCTTAAGTCATTTTTCTTTGGAAGTATGCTTGGGGTCATTGTCCATTTGGAAGACCCATTTGCGACCAAGCTTTACCTTCCTGACTGATGTCTTGAGATGTTGCTTCAATATATCCACATAATTTTCCTCCCTCATGATGCCATCTATTTTGTGAAGTGCACCAGTCCCTCCTGCAGCAAAGCACCCCCACAACATGATGCTGCCACCCCTGTGCTTCACAGTTGGGATGGTGTTCTTCAGCTTGCAAGCCTCCCACTTTTTCCTCCAAACATAACGATTGTCATTATGGCCAAACAGTGCTATTTTTGTTTCATCAGACCAGAGGACATTTCTCCAAAAAGTATGATCTTTGTCCCCATGTGCAGTTGCAAACCGTAGTCTGGCTTTTTTATGACGGTTTTGGAGCAGTGGCCTCTTCCTTGCTGAGTGGCCTTTCAGGTTATGTCGATATAGGATTCGTTTTGCTGTGGATATAGATACTTTTGTACCTGTTTCCTCCAGCATCTTCACAAGGTCCTTTGCTGTTCTGGGATTGTTTTGGACTTTTCGCACCAAAGCACTTTCATCTCCAGGAGACAGAACGCGTCTCCTTCCTGAGCGGTATGACGGCTGCATGGTCCCATGGTGTTTATACTTGCATACTATTGTTTGTACAGATGAACGTGGTACCTTCAGGCGTTTGGAAATTGCTCCCAAGGATGAACCAGACTTGTGAAGGTCTACAATTTCTTTTATCTGAGGTCTTGCCTGATGACTTTTGATTTTCCCATGATGTCATGCAAAGAGGCACTGAGTTTGAAGGCCTTGAAATACATCCACAGGTACACTTCCAATTGACTCAAATGATGTCAATTAGCCTATCAGAAGCTCCTAAAGCCGTGACATTATTTTACAGAATTTTCCAAGCTGTTTATAGGCACAGTTAACTTAGTATATGTAAACTTCTGACCCACTGGAATTGTGATATAGTGAATTATAAAAGTGAAACAATCTGTCTGTAAACAATTGTTGGAAAAATTACTTGTGTCATGCACAAAGTAGATGTCCTAACCGACTTGCCAAAACTATAGTTTGTTAACAAGAAATTTGTGGAGTGGTTGAAAAACAAGTTTTAATGACTCCAACCTAACTGTATGTAAACTTCCGACTTTAACTGTATACACATACTAATCAGGGGGAATGGGAACGAGGTGTGCGTAATGAGACAATACAGTGCGGGGTTGGTGGTGATGATCCAGTTCAGTGACGCCTAGAAGGCCGGTGACGTAGACCTCCGGAGCTGTTGAACGGAATAAGCAAGCAGTATTTGGGGTATCCATGACAGAACCCCCCCCCCCCCCCCCCCGCCTGATGCGCTGCACAAGCAATGGGACGACGGTGCCTGCCTCAGGGACGACCACAGGGACGGGTGCGGGTCAGTCAGGGCACCGACGGTGAAAATCCCTGGTCAGCTAAGCGTCCAGGATGTCCACTGCAGGAACCCAGCACCGCTCCTCTGGGCCGTAACCCTCCCAGACGATGAGGTACTGGAGACGCCCCGCCCCACGCCTCGAATCCAGGACTTCATGGACCAAGTACGCCGGACCTCCCTCGATGTCCAGCCTCAGCGAGGGGACCAGGCACCACTGGCCTGAGGAGAGACACACAAATATTTGGGTTAATGCGGTATTCAGCAGGGAGTTGCAAACGGTACGTTACCTCATTAACCCTCCTCAGGACTAAAAAATGGCCCCACAAACTGTGGGCTCAGCTTCCGGCAGGTTCCGGGTGGAGAGCCAGACCCAGTCGCCTGGAGAAAAAACAGGCTTCTCACTGCGGTGGCGGTTGGCCTTTTCCTTTTGCCGACGCAGGGCCCGCTGGAGACGAGTGTGTGACGCATTCCAGGTCTCCTCAGCACGCCAAAACCACTCATCCACCGCAGGGGCCTCGGTCTGGCTCAGATGCCAAGGTGCCAGGGCCTGCTAATAACACAATACGCACTGGAAAGGAGTGAGATTAGTGGAGGAGTGGCGGAGGGAATTCGTACTCAGCCCAAGGTAGAAAATCCACCCACTCCCCCAGCCGGTCCTGACAGTAACACCTCAGGAACCTGCCCAATTTCTGATTAACCCTCTCCACCTGCCCATTAGCTTGAGGACGGTATCCAGAGGTGAGACTGACCGTGACCGCCAGGCGTTCCATGAACGCTTTCCATACGCATGAGGTGAACTGAGAGCCACGGTCTGACACAATATTCTCCAAGATCCCGTTTTGCCGGAAGACGAGTGTAGAAAGAGCCTCCGCGATTTGCATGGCTGACGGGAGCCCAGGCAGATGAAGGAGGTGACAAGCTTTAGAAAACCGGTCCACAACAACGAGAACGTTGGCCCAGATTCCTCCTCCGCTCTGCCTCGGGCAAACGTGCAGAGTCCACCTCCATCAGCTCTGGCCATGGAGCAGGTGTAGCCATGGGCTTCGGATTCCTCGCAGGTCCTCGTCACAGGAGGTTGTCCAACCAGATCATCATGGTGATGAGCTGTTCGAGTGACAGGTTGTCATCACGGCAGGCTAACTCCATCAGTACCTCCTCCCGCAGTCCGCTGCGGAACACGGTGACCATAGCCGACTTGTTCCATCTGGCGGAGGCCACGATGGTCCGGAATTCCAGATCCCCGGCGTAGTCGGAGTACGCACTCACCACCCTCTCGGCCCTCCACAGGACGATCAAACACCGAGCGGAAGAGGAGGGTGAAGCGCTCATAGTGCTCAACCTCAGGTCCAGCCGTTTCCCAGATCGCACCACCCCAGTCCATGGCCCTTCCGGTCAGTGCCGAGATGACGAAGGCAACCCTGTCTCTCCCGGAGACTGCCTCGGCGTAGTGAGCAAGGTACAGGTTGCATTGCAGAGAGAATCCTGTCAAAGCGCTCCGGAAAGTCGATTATTCGGTCACGCTGTATAATAATAGGAGACAGGCGCAGGAATACGTAATAGAGGGTTTTATTTCTCCACCCAAAATAAAGTACATCATGAAAACGACAGGGACGAAGCCCGAAACAAACACATATATATATATAAAACACAGGGATGTAACCCAAACAAAAGATCGAGGTGTAAAATAATACATGGGACGAGATCCGTAATAACAAGTGCACAATAACAGGTACTCAAAAGACCAACGGACATGGGACAACAATCAACAAGGACAATGGGGAACAGAGGGCACATATATACACATAATAATCAGGGGGAATGGGAACCAGGTGTGCGTAATGAGACAAGACAGTCTGGGGTTGGTGGTAATGATACAGTTTAGTGACGTTTAGAAGGCTGGTGACATAGATCTCCGGAGCTGGTGAACGGAATGAGCAGCAGTACCGGGGGGATCTGTGACATCATGTCTAACTGGAGATAATGTATTAATGTCTAACTGGAGATAATGTATTAATGTCTAACTGGAGATAATTTATTCATGACTAACTGGAGATAATTTATTCATGACTAACTGGAGATCATTTATTCATAACTAACTGGAGATAATTTATTCATGACTAACTGGAGATAATTTATTCATGACTAACTGGAGATAATGTGTTCATGACTAACTGGAGATAATTTCTTCATGACTAACTGGAGATAATGTGTTCATGACTAACTGGAGATGAAATTGCACTCTGTTCCCTGAAGTGCACTAGTCTCGCTCTCTCTCTCTATCTTTCTCTTCCTCCTATCTATCTATCTTTCTCTTCTTCTTCTCTCTCTGGGTTCTGGTCAAAAGTAGTGCACTATGTAGGGAATAGGGTGCCATTTGGTACGCAGGCAAAGCATTCAGGAAAAGATGCCATGCTCTGGTGAATCTAAATCGAGCTCGGGGAAATAAAATTAAGTAAAACGTATGGAGCTGAATGAATAAAGGCCAATTGATTCAATAATTGATATGTTTTAATTTCCCACTCTGTATTAAGACTGAGCAGAGTTGCTAATAGCAGTTAATTACGCTTATTTTAAATGCGTCACAATGATGTCGCCCTGTATTCATCTGGAACGTAATTGTTAAGTGATGATGCTTCTAATTCCAGCTGGAAAAGAGAAGAAAGACTTGTCCTTAGACAGACATGGTGGGTTGTTGTCCTTAAACACAGAGAGAGAAGACAGACTTGTCCTTAGACAGTCATGGTGGGTTGTTGTCCTTAAACACAGAGAGAGAAGACAGACTTGTCCTTAGACAGTCATGGTGGGTTGTTGTCCTTAAACACAGAGAGAGAAGACAGACTTGTCCTTAGACAGTCATGGTGGGTTGTTGTCCTTAAACACAGAGAGAGAAGACAGACTTGTCCTTAGACAGTCATGGTGGGTTGTTGTCCTTAAACACAGAGAGAGAAGACATACTTGTCCTTAGACAGACATGGTGGGTTGTTGTCCTTAAACACAGAGAGAGAAGACAGACTTGTCCTTAGACAGACATGGTGGGTTGTTGTCCTTAAACACAGAGAGAGAAGACAGACTTGTCCTTAGACAGACATGGTGGGTTGTTGTCCTTAAACACAGAGAGAGGACAGACTTGTCTTTAGACAGACATGGTGGGTTGTTGTCCTTAAACACAGAGAGAGAAGACAGACTTGTCTTTAGACAGTCATGGTGGGTTGTCGAGGATTGTTGTTTCACTTTTTTTGTATTATTTATTGTCTAGTGTGGCGGCTGTTGGCTAAGGGCCTGTACAGACAGAGAAAAAGGAAACACTCACGTATAGGCCTCCACACGGATCCTTCTGTCTCTGTCTGTGTGCATCAAGACATACAGTACCAAGGGATGTCGATTCCTACATCAAGTGTCAACTCTCTCCATCTAGGACCGGAAAATAAAATGCACTTATGAAACCACAGTGCTTAAACTTACTATCCACAGTGCTGAAACTGTAATGGTCCTGTGTGTAGCAGGTGTAGAGAGTCAGGCGCAGCACAGCAGAATTGAGTAATCAACGTACTTTACTCAAAAATACACAAATACAAAGTAATATAACGAACCCACAAGTAACGGACCGATTTACCACGAACAATCACTCACAACAAACATGGGGGAACAGAGGGTTAAATAATGAACAAGTAATTGGGTGAGTGAAACCAGGTGTGTAAGACAAAGACAAAACAAATGGAAAATGAAAAGTGGATCGGCGATGGCTAGAAGGCCGGTGACGTCGACCGCCGAACGCCGCCCGAACAAGGAGAGGGACCAACTTCGGCGGAAGTCGTGACAGAAAGTCACTATCCACAGTGCTAAAACTCACTATCCATAGTGTTTAAAATTAACTCAGTATCCAGTGCTGAATCTCTCTATCCAGTGCTGAAACTCACTATCTACAGTCCATAAACTCACTATCCACAGTCCATTAACTCACTATCCACAGTCCATAAACTCACTATCCACAGTGCTTAAAACTCACTATCCACAGTGCTTAAAACTCACTATCCACAGTGCTTAAAACTCACTATCCAGTGTACATAAAACTCACTATCCAGTGTACATAAACCTCACTATCCACAGTGCTTAAAACTCACTATCCAGTGTACATAAACTCACTATCCAGTGTACATAAACTCACTATCCAGTGTACATAAACCTCACTATCCACAGTGCTTAAACCCACTTTCCACAGTGCTTAAACTCACTATCCACAGTGCTTAAACTCACTATCCACAGTGCTTACAACTCACTATCCACAGTGCTTAAACTCACTATCCACAGTGCTTAAAACTCACTATCCTCAAGGCTGATACTCACTATCCTCAAGGCTGAAACTCACTATCCACAGTGCTTAAAACTCACTATCCACAGTGCTTAAAACTCACTATCCACAGTGCTTAAAACTCACTATCCACAGTGCTTAAACTCACTGTCCACAGTGCTTAAACTCACTATCCACAGTGCTTAAAACTCACTATCCTCAAGGCTGAAACTCACTATCCTCAAGGCTGGTACAAGAGTCTACTGAAGGACTCTTGAAAAGCCTTTGTTAAACATAGAGAGTCGGGGAACGTCAAAAGGTGGGGGGGAAAGGAACCATATCTCGGTAATCCAACCAGTTGAAAATATGCGTTGGTGCTAAATGAATATGATGTCAGTTCGGTTGTCATCTGAGACATTCTTATTAATGATAGGATGACAAACTGTATCGTGGAAAGTCTACACATTATAGTTATCAGATTCACATGGAATTGTTGTTCAATTTAAATGTTTAAATATGAAACTATTTGTGAAAATATTACATGGAATTTTAGCTTCCAAATGAGAGAATTGGGTTTTCATAAGGGTAAAGCTCTGCTCACTCAGTGGCCCACCCATGTGAAGAGACATTGGTTGTAAACTATGAAACATGCCCTCTCTCCTACCACTATATAAAGCCCTTGACGAAAATGTAACCTTCTGTTCCGAGGACGTGAGGACGACGTTCCCACGTTAAAAGGACTAACATGTCAACTACAGAACTAAGCCAACCTCTGCGTGAGCTTTGGTTGCGAATGGTATGAACTTTGAACTCTTATTCACAGCAGAAGTGATACCTCCTAGCCGTTGAGTTAGCAGCGGCCACTGTAAACGTGGGCTAGGAAAGGACGGACGACGGATCCAGTCTAACACTCAACAACGATACTACAACGTATCCAGTTTACCACCAGAGACATTCTTCCGAGGACAGGAAGATCTCTGTTGGGCAACACGGCCTTCCATCTACAACCAACCTATTGAGGCACAGCTCAGAGTAAATATTTATTGCATTTTCCTTTTCCAAATGGCCGGTAATTTAGAATGCATAAGATACTGTATTTACGATAGCATAGCTTCTCCCTTTGTTCCTTAGTCTTCCCGCTCTTTCACTCAAACCCAACCCCCTTTCCTTTTTGTAACCAGCCGTCATGTCAGCTCCATCCACCAGGGACGTTTTCTGTATGACATAATTTGCATTCTGTGTATATGTAATTCTGTGTGATTAGTTAGGTATTTAGTAAATAAATTATTAAACCAAAGTTTGTATTGCTGATTCAACTTCGTGAAGATAACCAAGAATTTACAACTTTCAGATGAGACTGAAATAAGGTGACGATTAATATTGACTGCTATTGATGTAAAAATATTACTAGGTCTTTAAGAGTTTATTCGGAAGATAACAGCTCTATAAACATTCTTTCGTGGTGCCCCGACTTTCTAGTTAATTATCTACCTGATTAGCTTAATCAGGTAATATTAATTACAGAGAAATGATTTTTATAGAATAGCATGTCATATCACTTAATCCAGCATAGCCAAAGACACAACACACATATAAAACTATGTTGCACAAATCCCATATCACACAAAAAGAATAACACACTTATAAAGAGAACCTGGTTATTAAACTATTACACTTCAAACAAGAAACACAAACTAAATTGCACAACTGCCATCTAAACTTTGACCTTTCTTGCCTTCCTTGATGCAAAGTCATCAACTACGTCATCATAAGAAATCTGCCCAGCAATTTCATGGTCAATACTGATAACAGCAAGGCCACTAAGGTGTTCCTGTGACATGTGCATTTACATTTAAGTCATTTAGCAGACGCTCTTATCCAGAGCGACTTACAAGTTGGAAAGTTCATACATATTCATCCTGGTCCCCCCTGTGGGGAATGAACCCACAACCCTGGCGTTGCAAGCGCCATGCTCTACCAACTGAGCCACACGGGACCACATGGTGGACCTCAGGTAGGATTTGATGAGCTTCAGCTTTGAAAAGCTCCTCTCTGCTTCAGCTACGGTCACTGGAAGAGTGAGACACATTCTGAGAGCAGTCCACAAATTTGAATACATTTGGATCGGTTTTATATTATTCTTCACGATTTCACACAAACCAGAAAAAAATGCAACAATATGTCTGTGAAATGATATATTCACAGTATTATGAATGAATTGTGGTTTATTTGGTAGCGTTTTGTAGTGTGAATGATTTTACTAATTGCATTAGTACTGTACAAAGTTAGAGGTGCGCTATTTGATAGATTCCCCCGCTCCCCCTACCTTGGGCTTCCAGTGGGGAGGCCTGAGGTCAACCTACCCCCGCCCCCTCCCCATCTCGTACTTCTGAGTGGGAGACCTTCCCAGGCAGTAGCCTGCCTAGCTCACAAACTAGAATCAGGGCGCCCACTCCGACAAGGTTAATTGACCCACAATCCCACACGGTTGTCGTGGCAATTTCCTGTATTACCAAATGATGAGAGAGCAAACCACACACCAGTCAGAGTTATACTTAAACTTCACCTTTAATAATAATTAAGCTTTTGCAATAGCATTTGACTTTCAACATTTCAGTATCTCTAATGAAAAGTTGAGAGTGGTCAACATAATGGCAACTGAGATCTTTTATAGCAAAGATCCACCCCCTAGTCGACATGACAAACCACAGATAATAGGAACTGTTCACAAAGAAAGTATTTTACTTGAGAGAGGGGTATCCCATAGCCAGACAGCTATCGCTATAAATTATCGTTCAGTTTGGTTGCTAAAAATAGGTTCTAATCTCATTCTTGGTACCAAAACATTACCTCATCCAATGGCATATATTAATTGTCAATCCTAGATAGTCCCATCTCAAATACACCCCCTCCTGGACAAGCTCACGGAGAGGAGTACTAGGTCAAGAGAAAAGCAACATCAGAGGTGTAATACAATGGTTCCAGACACTGCCATACTCCTCCCCCCAATGGGAAAAGGAGGGAGTGACTGGCGCACAGACATTGTGGAGATAACTAACTGGTTCCCCATTAATCACGCCATCCCTTCACATGGTTTAGGAATAGTTACAGACACATTCACATATGAAGACAAGCCTGACCTCTCCCCTCTCTGGGCCCCAAGTGACTAAGCCCTAGCTGAGAAGGGATAACTACAACTGCCAACCCTATAGTCCAAAGGGAAACATTCTAATGACAAGTATCTCACAAGCATATGATGAAAGTAAAACATCTTATCTATGTTACCCAACTCATTCTGATTCATCCCCAACACGGTGCATTGACATCATTCACGTGATGTGCAAATGAGCGATAGAAAATCGATCGTGCAAATGTCACCATTCTGAATTCTTTGGTACGGGCGACACATGCCACTGCCTTGTCGCCTATACCTAAATCCGCTACTGCATGCGGTTATAGCATTTCTCTGGAAGATACTCCCCATCTATGTGTAGTTTGTTTCGTCTTGGAGCACACTCAGGTGGCCCTCGCTCGAACCAGTCATGTACTGCGTAAAACCTCCCTGGAAAGACGTTTAGCATTCTTGAGGAAGCTTGGAATTACCGACGGTGACTTTTCTTGTCCGGATGCTGGTACCTCGGCTGGGACCGAGGTGCAGGAAGCGGAGTTGGATTGGGTGGTTGGAGCAGCCTTGTCTGCCTGGGCGTGGGGTATGTGGTGTCTGCCTGGGCGTGGGGTATGTGGTGGCAGCCTGGGCCTGGGGTATGTGGTGTCTGCCTGGGCGTGGGGTATGTGGTGGCAGCCTGGGCCTGGGGTATGTGGTGTCTGCCTGGGCCTGGGGTATGTGGTGGCAGCCTGGGCCTGGGGTATGTGGTGTCTGCCTGGGCCTGGGGTATGTGGTGGCAGCCTGGGCCTGGGGTATGTGGTGTCTGCCTGGGCGTGGGGTATGTGGTGTCTGCCTGGGCCTGGGGTATGTGGTGGCAGCCTGGGCCTGGGGTATGTGGTGTCTGCCTGGGCGTGGGGTATGTGGTGTCTGCCTGGGCCTGGGGTATGGGGTGTCTGCCTGGGCCTGGAGTATGGGGTGTCTGCCTGGGCCTGGGGTATGTGGTGTCTGCCTGGGCCTGGGGTATGTGGTGTCTGCCTGGGCCTGGGGTATGTGGTGTCTGCCTGGGCGTGGGGTATGTGGTGTCTGCCTGGGCCTGGGGTATGTGGTGTCTGCCTGGGCATGGGGTGTCTGCCTGGGCCTGGGGTATGTGGTGTCTGCCTGGGCGTGGGGTATGGGGTGTCTGCCTGGGCCTGGGGTATGTGGTGTCTGCCTGGGCGTGGGGTATGTGGTGTCTACCTGGGCGTGGGGTATGTGGTGTCTGCCTGGGCGTGGGGTATGTGGTGTCTGCATGGGCGTGGGGTATGGGGTGTCTGTGGGCGTGGGGTATGGGGTGTCTGCCTGGGCGCGGGGTATGTGGTGTCTGCCTGGGCCTGGGGTATGGGGTGTCTGCCTGGGCCTGGAGTATGGGGTGTCTGCCTGGGCCTGGGGTATGTGGTGTCTGCCTGGGCCTGGGGTATGTGGTGTCTGCCTGGGCCTGGGGTATGTGGTGTCTGCCTGGGCGTGGGGTATGTGGTGTCTGCCTGGGCCTGGGGTATGTGGTGTCTGCCTGGGCATGGGGTGTCTGCCTGGGCCTGGGGTATGTGGTGTCTGCCTGGGCGTGGGGTATGGGGTGTCTGCCTGGGCCTGGGGTATGTGGTGTCTGCCTGGGCGTGGGGTATGTGGTGTCTACCTGGGCGTGGGGTATGTGGTGTCTGCCTGGGCGTGGGGTATGTGGTGTCTGCCTGGGCGTGGGGTATGGGGTGTCTGTGGGCGTGGGGTATGGGGTGTCTGCCTGGGCGCGGGGTATGTGGTGTCTGCCTGGGCGTGGGGTATGGGGTGTCTGTCTGGGCGCGGGGTATGGGGTGTCTGCCTGGGCGCGGGGTATGTGGTGTCTGCCTGGGCGTGGGGTATGTGGTGTCTGCCTGGGCGTGGGGTATGTGGTGTCTGCCTGGGCGTGGGGTATGTGGTGTCTGCCTGGGCCTGGGGTATGTGGTGGCAGCCTGGGCCTGGGGTATGTGGTGTCTGCCTGGGCGTGGGGTATGTGGTGTCTGCCTGGGCCTGGGGTATGTGGTGTCTGCCTGGGCGCGGGGTATGTGGTGTCTGCCTGGGCCTGGGGTATGTGGTGGCAGCCTGGGCCTGGGGTATGTGGTGTCTTCCTGGGCCTGGGGTATGTGGTGTCTGCCTGGGCGTGGGGTATGTGGTGTCTGCCTGGGCGCGGGGTATGTGGTGGCAGCCTGGGCCTGGGGTATGTGGTGTCTGCCTGGGCGTGGGGTATGTGGTGTCTGCCTGGGCCTGGGGTATGGGGTGTCTGCCTGGGCCTGGAGTATGGGGTGTCTGCCTGGGCCTGGGGTATGTGGTGTCTGCCTGGGCCTGGGGTATGTGGTGTCTGCCTGGGCCTGGGGTATGTGGTGTCTGCCTGGGCGTGGGGTATGTGGTGTCTGCCTGGGCCTGGGGTATGTGGTGTCTGCCTGGGCATGGGGTGTCTGCCTGGGCCTGGGGTATGTGGTGTCTGCCTGGGCGTGGGGTATGGGGTGTCTGCCTGGGCCTGGGGTATGTGGTGTCTGCCTGGGCGTGGGGTATGTGGTGTCTACCTGGGCGTGGGGTATGTGGTGTCTGCCTGGGCGTGGGGTATGTGGTGTCTGCCTGGGCGTGGGGTATGGGGTGTCTGTGGGCGTGGGGTATGGGGTGTCTGCCTGGGCGCGGGGTATGTGGTGTCTGCCTGGGCGTGGGGTATGGGGTGTCTGTCTGGGCGCGGGGTATGGGGTGTCTGCCTGGGCGCGGGGTATGTGGTGTCTGCCTGGGCGTGGGGTATGTGGTGTCTGCCTGGGCGTGGGGTATGTGGTGTCTGCCTGGGCGCGGGGTATGTGGTGTCTGCCTGGGCCTGGGGTATGTGGTGGCCTCCTTGGCCTGGGGTATGTGGTGTCTGCCTGGGCGTGGGGTATGTGGTGTCTGCCTGGGCCTGGGGTATGTGGTGTCTGCCTGGGCGCGGGGTATGTGGTGTCTGCCTGGGCCTGGGGTATGTGGTGGCAGCCTGGGCCTGGGGTATGTGGTGTCTTCCTGGGCCTGGGGTATGTGGTGTCTGCCTGGGCGTGGGGTATGTGGTGTCTGCCTGGGCCTGGGGTATGGGGTGTCTGCCTGGGCCTGGAGTATGGGGTGTCTGCCTGGGCCTGGGGTATGTGGTGTCTGCCTGGGCGTGGGGTATGTGGTGTCTGCCTGGGTGTGGGGTATGTGGTGTCTGCCTGGGCCTGGGGTATGTGGTGTCTGCCTGGGCCTGGGGTATGTGGTGTCTGCCTGGGCCTGGAGTATGAGGTGTCTGCCTGGGCCTGGGGTATGTGGTGTCTGCCTGGGCATGGGGTATGTGGTGTCTGCCTGGGCGTGGGGTATGGGGTGTCTGTCTGGGCGTGGGGTATGGGGTGTCTGCCTGGGCGCGGGGTATGTGGTGGCAGCCTGGGCGTGGGGTACGTGGTGTCTGCCTGGGCGTGGGGTATGTGGTGTCTGCCTGGGCCTGGGGTATGTGGTGTCTGCCTGGGCATGGGGTGTCTGCCTGGGCCTGGGGTATGTGGTGTCTGCCTGGGCGTGGGGTATGTGGTGGCAGCCTGGGCGTGGGGTACGTGGTGTCTGCCTGGGCGTGGGGTATGTGGTGTCTGCCTGGGCCTGGGGTATGTGGTGTCTGCCTGGGCATGGGGTGTCTGCCTGGGCCTGGGGTATGTGGTGTCTGTCTGGGCGTGGGGTATGGGGTGTCTGCCTGGGCGCGGGGTATGTGGTGTCTGCCTGGGCGTGGGGTACGTGGTGTCTGCCTGGGCGTGGGGTATGTGGTGTCTGCCTGGGCCTGGGGTATGTGGTGTCTGCCTGGGCATGGGGTGTCTGCCTGGGCCTGGGGTATATGGTGTCTGCCTGGGCGTGGGGTATGGGGTGTCTGCCTGGGCCTGGGGTATGTGGTGTCTGCCTGGGCGTGGGGTATGTGGTGTCTGCCTGGGCGTGGGGTATGTGGTGTCTGCCTGGGCGTGGGGTATGTGGTGTCTGCCTGGGCGTGGGGTATGGGGTGTCTGTCTGGGCGTGGGGTATGGGGTGTCTGCCTGGGCGCGGGGTATGTGGTGTCTGCCTGGGCGTGGGGTATGTGGTGTCTGCCTGGGCGTGGGGTATGTGGTGTCTGCCTGGGCGCGGGGTATGTGGTGTCTGCCTGGGCCTGGGGTATGTGGTGGCAGCCTGGGCCTGGGGTATGTGGTGTCTGCCTGGGCGTGGGGTATGTGGTGTCTGCCTGGGCCTGGGGTATGTGGTGGCAGCCTGGGCCTGGGGTATGTGGTGTCTGCCTGGGCGTGGGGTATGTGGTGTCTGCCTGGGCCTGGGGTATGGGGTGTCTGCCTGGGCCTGGAGTATGGGGTGTCTGCCTGGGCCTGGGGTATGTGGTGTCTGCCTGGGCGTGGGGTATGTGGTGTCTGCCTGGGCCTGGGGTACGTGGTGGCTGTCTGGGCGTGGGGTATGTGGTGTCTGCCTGGGCCTGGAGTATGGGGTGTCTGCCTGGGCCTGGGGTATGTGGTGTCTGCCTGGGCGTGGGGTATGTGGTGTCTGCCTGGGCCTGGGGTATGTGGTGTCTGCCTGGGCCTGGGGTATGTGGTGTCTGCCTGGGCGTGGGGTATGTGGTGTCTGCCTGGGCCTGGGGTATGTGGTGTCTGCCTGGGCGTGGGGTATGGGGTGTCTGCCTGGGCCTGGGGTATGTGGTGTCTGCCTGGGCGTGGGGTATGGGGTGTCTGCCTGGGCCTGGGGTATGTGGTGTCTGCCTGGGCGCGGGGTATGTGGTGTCTGCCTGGGCGTGGGGTATGTGGTGTCTGCCTGGGCGTGGGGTATATGGTGTCTGCCTGGGCGTGGGGTATGGGGTGTCTGCCTGGGCGTGGGGTATGGGGTGTCTGTCTGGGCGTGGGGTATGGGGTGTCTGCCTGGGCGCGGGGTATGTGGTGTCTGCCTGGGCGTGGGGTATGTGGTGTCTGCCTGGGCGCGGGGTATGTGGTGTCTGCCTGGGCGTGGGGTATGTGGTGTCTGCCTGGGCGCGGGGTATGTTGTGTCTGCCTGGGCGCGGGGTATATGGTGTCTGCCTGGGCGCGGGGTATGTGGTGTCTGCCTGGGCGCGGGGTATGTGGTGTCTGCCTGGGCGCGGGGTATGTGGTGTCTGCCTGGGCGCGGGGTATGTGGTGTCTGCCTGGGCGTGGGGTATGGGGTGTCTGTCTGGGCGTGGGGTATGTGGTGTCTGCCTGGGCGTGGGGTATGTGGTGTCTGCCTGGGCGTGGGGTATGTGGTGTCTGCCTGGGCGTGGGGTATGTGGTGTCTGCCTGGGCGCGGGGTATGTGGTGTCTGCCTGGGCCTGGGGTATGGGGTGTCTGCCTGGGCCTGGGGTATGTGGTGTCTGCCTGGGCCTGGGGTATGTGGTGTTTGCCTGGGCCTGGGGTATGTGGTGTCTGCCTGGGCGTGGGGTATGTGGTGGCTGTCTGGGCGTGGGGTACGTGGTGGCAGCCTGGGTGTGGGGTAAGTGGTGGCTGCCTGGGCGTGGGGTACGTGGTGTCTGCCTGGGCCTGGGGTATGAGGTGTCTGCCTGGGCGTGGGGTATGTGGTGGCTGCCTGGGCGTGGGGTACGTGGTGGCTGTCTGGGCGTGGGGTATGTGGTGGCTGCCTGGGCGTGGGGTATGTGGTGTCTGCCTGGGCGCGGGGTATGTGGTGTCTGCCTGGGCCTGGGGTATGGGGTGTCTGCCTGGGCCTGGGGTATGTGGTGTCTGCCTGGGCCTGGGGTATGTGGTGTTTGCCTGGGCCTGGGGTATGTGGTGTCTGCCTGGGCGTGGGGTATGTGGTGGCTGTCTGGGCGTGGGGTACGTGGTGGCAGCCTGGGTGTGGGGTAAGTGGTGGCTGCCTGGGCGTGGGGTACGTGGTGTCTGCCTGGGCCTGGGGTATGAGGTGTCTGCCTGGGCGTGGGGTATGTGGTGGCTGCCTGGGCGTGGGGTACGTGGTGGCTGTCTGGGCGTGGGGTATGTGGTGGCTGCCTGGGCGTGGGGTACGTGGTGGCAGCCTGGGCCTGGGGTATGAGGTGTCTGCCTGGGCATGGGGTATGTGGTGGCTGCCTGGGCGTGGGGTATGTGGTGGCTGCCTGGGCGTGGGGTACGTGGTGGCAGCCTGGGCCTGGGGTATGAGGTGTCTGAATGGGCGTGGGGTATGAGGTGTCTGCCTGGGCGTGGGGTATGAGGTGTCTGCCTGGGCGTGGGGTATGTGGTGGCAGCCTGGGCGTGGGGTACGTGGTGGCAGGCTGGGCGTGGGGTACGTGGTGTCTGCCTGGGCGTGGGGTACGTGGTGTCTGCCTGGGCGTGGGGTACGTGGTGGCTGTCTGGGCGTGGGGTACGTGGTGTCTGCCTGGGCGTGGGGTACGTGGTGTCTGCCTGGGCGTGGGGTACGTGGTGGCTGTCTGGGCGTGGGGTACGTGGTGTCTGCCTGGGCGTGGGGTACGTGGTGTCTGCCTGGGCGTGGGGTACGTGGTGTCTGCCTGGGCGTGGGGTACGTGGTGGCTGTCTGGGCGCGGGGTATGTGGTGGCTGCCTGAGCGTGGGGTACGTGGTGGCAGGCTGGGCGTGGGGTACGTGGTGTCTGCCTGGGCGTGGGGTACGTGGTGGCTGTCTGGGCGTGGGGTATGTGGTGTCTGCCTGGGCGTGGGGTACGTGGTGTCTGTCTGGGCGTGGGGTAGGTGGTGTCTGCCTGGGCGTGGGGTACGTGGTGGCTGTCTGGGCGTGGGGTATGTGGAGTCTGCCTGGGCGTGGGGTACGTGGTGGCTGTCTGGGCGTGGGGTACGTGGTGGCTGTCTGGGCGTGGGGTATGTGGTGTCTGCCTGGGCGTGGGGTACGTGGTGGCTGTCTGGGCGTGGGGTATGTGGTGTCTGCCTGGGCGTGGGGTACGTGGTGGCTGCCTGGGCCTGGGGTATGTGGTGTCTGCCTGGGCATGGGGTGTCTGCCTGGGCCTGGGGTATGTGGTGTCTGCCTGGGCGTGGGGTATGGGGTGTCTGCCTGGGCCTGGGGTATGTGGTGTCTGCCTGGGCGTGGGGTATGGGGTGTCTGTGGGCGTGGGGTATGGGGTGTCTGCCTGGGCGTGGGGTATGTGGTGTCTGCCTGGGCGTGGGGTATGGGGTGTCTGTGGGCGTGGGGTATGGGGTGTCTGCCTGGGCGCGGGGTATGTGGTGTCTGCCTGGGCGTGGGGTATGGGGTGTCTGTCTGGGCGCGGGGTATGGGGTGTCTGTGGGCGTGGGGTATGGGGTGTCTGCCTGGGCGTGGGGTATGTGGTGTCTGCCTGGGCCTGGGGTATGTGGTGTCTGCCTGGGCATGGGGTGTCTGCCTGGGCCTGGGGTATGTGGTGTCTGCCTGGGCGTGGGGTATGGGGTGTCTGCCTGGGCCTGGGGTATGTGGTGTCTGCCTGGGCGTGGGGTATGTGGTGTCTACCTGGGCGTGGGGTATGTGGTGTCTGCCTGGGCGTGGGGTATGTGGTGTCTGCCTGGGCGTGGGGTATGGGGTGTCTGTGGGCGTGGGGTATGGGGTGTCTGCCTGGGCGCGGGGTATGTGGTGTCTGCCTGGGCGTGGGGTATGGGGTGTCTGTCTGGGCGCGGGGTATGGGGTGTCTGCCTGGGCGCGGGGTATGTGGTGTCTGCCTGGGCGTGGGGTATGTGGTGTCTGCCTGGGCGTGGGGTATGTGGTGTCTGCCTGGGCGCGGGGTATGTGGTGTCTGCCTGGGCCTGGGGTATGTGGTGGCAGCCTGGGCCTGGGGTATGTGGTGTCTGCCTGGGCGTGGGGTATGTGGTGTCTGCCTGGGCCTGGGGTATGTGGTGTCTGCCTGGGCGCGGGGTATGTGGTGTCTGCCTGGGCCTGGGGTATGTGGTGGCAGCCTGGGCCTGGGGTATGTGGTGTCTTCCTGGGCCTGGGGTATGTGGTGTCTGCCTGGGCGTGGGGTATGTGGTGTCTGCCTGGGCCTGGGGTATGGGGTGTCTGCCTGGGCCTGGAGTATGGGGTGTCTGCCTGGGCCTGGGGTATGTGGTGTCTGCCTGGGCGTGGGGTATGTGGTGTCTACCTGGGCGTGGGGTATGTGGTGTCTGCCTGGGCCTGGGGTATGTGGTGTCTGCCTGGGCCTGGGGTATGTGGTGTCTGCCTGGGCCTGGAGTATGAGGTGTCTGCCTGGGCCTGGGGTATGTGGTGTCTGCCTGGGCGTGGGGTATGGGGTGTCTGTCTGGGCGTGGGGTATGGGGTGTCTGCCTGGGCGCGGGGTATGTGGTGGCAGCCTGGGCGTGGGGTACGTGGTGTCTGCCTGGGCGTGGGGTATGTGGTGTCTGCCTGGGCCTGGGGTATGTGGTGTCTGCCTGGGCATGGGGTGTCTGCCTGGGCCTGGGGTATGTGGTGTCTGCCTGGGCGTGGGGTATGGGGTGTCTGCCTGGGCCTGGGGTATGTGGTGTCTGCCTGGGCGTGGGGTATGTGGTGTCTGCCTGGGCGTGGGGTATGTGGTGTCTGCCTGGGCGTGGGGTATGTGGTGTCTGCCTGGGCGTGGGGTATGGGGTGTCTGTCTGGGCGTGGGGTATGGGGTGTCTGCCTGGGCGCGGGGTATGTGGTGTCTGCCTGGGCGTGGGGTACGTGGTGTCTGCCTGGGCGTGGGGTATGTGGTGTCTGCCTGGGCCTGGGGTATGTGGTGTCTGCCTGGGCATGGGGTGTCTGCCTGGGCCTGGGGTATGTGGTGTCTGCCTGGGCGTGGGGTATGGGGTGTCTGCCTGGGCCTGGGGTATGTGGTGTCTGCCTGGGCGTGGGGTATGTGGTGTCTACCTGGGCGTGGGGTATGTGGTGTCTGCCTGGGCGTGGGGTATGTGGTGTCTGCCTGGGCGTGGGGTATGGGGTGTCTGTCTGGGCGTGGGGTATGGGGTGTCTGCCTGGGCGCGGGGTATGTGGTGTCCGCCTGGGCGTGGGGTATGTGGTGTCTGCCTGGGCGTGGGGTATGTGGTGTCTGCCTGGGCGCGGGGTATGTGGTGTCTGCCTGGGCCTGGGGTATGTGGTGGCAGCCTGGGCCTGGGGTATGTGGTGTCTGCCTGGGCGTGGGGTATGTGGTGTCTGCCTGGGCCTGGGGTATGTGGTGGCAGCCTGGGCCTGGGGTATGTGGTGTCTGCCTGGGCGTGGGGTATGTGGTGTCTGCCTGGGCCTGGGGTATGGGGTGTCTGCCTGGGCCTGGAGTATGGGGTGTCTGCCTGGGCATGGGGTATGTGGTGTCTGCCTGGGCGTGGGGTATGTGGTGTCTGCCTGGGCCTGGGGTACGTGGTGGCTGTCTGGGCGTGGGGTATGTGGTGTCTGCCTGGGCCTGGAGTATGGGGTGTCTGCCTGGGCCTGGGGTATGGGGTGTCTGCCTGGGCCTGGGGTATGTGGTGTCTGCCTGGGCCTGGGGTATGTGGTGTCTGCCTGGGCCTGGGGTATGTGGTGTCTGCCTGGGCGTGGGGTATGTGGTGGCTGTCTGGGCGTGGGGTACGTGGTGGCAGCCTGGGTGTGGGGTAAGTGGTGGCTGCCTGGGCGTGGGGTATGTGGTGGCTGCCTGGGCCTGGGGTATGAGGTGTCTGCCTGGGCGTGGGGTATGTGGTGGCTGCCTGGGCGTGGGGTACGTGGTGGCTGTCTGGGCGTGGGGTATGTGGTGGCTGCCTGGGCGTGGGGTACGTGGTGGCAGCCTGGGCCTGGGGTATGAGGTGTCTGCCTGGGCGTGGGGTATGTGGTGGCTGCCTGGGCGTGGGGTATGTGGTGGCTGCCTGGGCGTGGGGTACGTGGTGGCACTCTGGGCCTGGGGTATGAGGTGTCTGCCTGGGCGTGGGGTATGAGGTGGCAGCCTGGGCGTGGGGTACGTGGTGGCAGCCTGGGCGTGGGGTACGTGGTGTCTGCCTGGGCGTGGGGTACGTGGTGTCTGCCTGGGCGTGGGGTACGTGGTGGCTGTCTGGGCGTGGGGTACGTGGTGTCTGCCTGGGCGTGGGGTACGTGGTGTCTGCCTGGGCGTGGGGTACGTGGTGGCTGTCTGGGCGTGGGGTACGTGGTGTCTGCCTGGGCGTGGGGTACGTGGTGTCTGCCTGGGCGTGGGGTATGTGGTGTCTGCCTGGGCGTGGGGTACGTGGTGTCTGCCTGGGCGTGGGGTATGTGGTGTCTGCCTGGGCCTGGGGTACGTGGTGGCTGTCTGGGCGTGGGGTACGTGGTGGCTGTCTGGGCGTGGGGTAAGTGGTGTCTGCCTGGGCGTGGGGTACGTGGTGGCTGTCTGGGCGTGGGGTATGTGGTGTCTGCCTGGGCGTGGGGTACGTGGTGGCTGTCTGGGCGTGGGGTACGTGGTGGCTGTCTGGGCGTGGGGTATGTGGTGTCTGCCTGGGCGTGGGGTACGTGGTGGCTGTCTGGGCGTGGGGTATGTGGTGTCTGCCTGGGCGTGGGGTACGTGGTGGCTGTCTGGGCGTGGGGTATGTGGTGTCTGCCTGGGCGTGGGGTACGTGGTGGCTGTCTGGGCGTGGGGTATGTGGTGTCTGCCTGGGCGTGGGGTATGTGGTGTCTGCCTGGGCCTGGGGTATGTGGTGTCTGCCTGGGCGTGGGGTACGTGGTGGCAGCCTGGGTGTGGGGTATATGGTGTCTGTCTGGGCCTGGGGTACGTGGTGTCTGCCTGGGCGTGGGGTATATGGTGTCTGCCTGGGCGTGGGGTATGTGGTGTCTGCCTGGGCGCGGGGTATGTGGTGGCTGCCTGGGCGCGGGGTACGTGGTGTCTGCCTGGGCCTGGTGTATGTGGTGTCTGCCTGGGCGTGGGGTACGTGGTGTCTGCCTGAGCCTGGTGTATGTGGTGTCTGCCTGGGCGTGGGGTACGTGGTGTCTGCCTGGGCGTGGGGTACGTGGTGTCTGCCTGGGCGTGGGGTACGTGGTGGCTGTCTGGCGTGGGGTACGTGGTGTCTGCCTGGGCGTGGGGTACGTGGTGGCTGTCTGGGCGTGGGGTACGTGGTGTCTGCCTGGGCCTGGGGTACGTGGTGTCTGCCTGGGCCTGGGGTACGTGGTGTCTGCCTGGGCCTGGGGTACGTGGTGGCAGCCTGGGCCTGGGGTACGTGGTGGCAGCCTGGGCCTGCGGTACGTGGTGGCAGCCTGGGCGTGGGGTACGTGGTGGCAGCCTGGGCGTGGGGTACGTGGTGTCTGCCTGGGCCTGGGGTACGTGGTGTCTGCCTGGGCCTGGGGTACGTGGTGTCTGCCTGGGCCTGGGGTACGTGGTGTCTGCCTGGGCCTGGGGTACGTGGTGTCTGCCTGGGCCTGGGGTACGTGGTGGCAGCCTGGGCCTGGGGTACGTGGTGGCAGCCTGGGCCTTGGGTACGTGGTGGCAGCCTGGGCGTGGGGTACGTGGTGGCAGCCTGGGCCTGGGGTACGTGGTGTCTGCCTGGGCCTGGGGTACGTGGTGTCTGCCTGGGCGTGGGGTACGTGGTGGCTGTCTGGCGTGGGGTACGTGGTGTCTGCCTGGGCGTGGGGTACGTGGTGGCTGTCTGGGCGTGGGGTACGTGGTGTCTGCCTGGGCCTGGGGTACGTGGTGTCTGCCTGGGCCTGGGGTACGTGGTGTCTGCCTGGGCCTGGGGTACGTGGTGGCAGCCTGGGCCTGGGGTACGTGGTGGCAGCCTGGGCCTGCGGTACGTGGTGGCAGCCTGGGCGTGGGGTACGTGGTGGCAGCCTGGGCGTGGGGTACGTGGTGTCTGCCTGGGCCTGGGGTACGTGGTGTCTGCCTGGGCCTGGGGTACGTGGTGTCTGCCTGGGCCTGGGGTACGTGGTGTCTGCCTGGGCCTGGGGTACGTGGTGTCTGCCTGGGCCTGGGGTACGTGGTGGCAGCCTGGGCCTGGGGTACGTGGTGGCAGCCTGGGCCTTGGGTACGTGGTGGCAGCCTGGGCGTGGGGTACGTGGTGGCAGCCTGGGCCTGGGGTACGTGGTGTCTGCCTGGGCCTGGGGTACGTGGTGTCTGCCTGGGCCTGGGGTACGTGGTGTCTGCCTGGGCCTGGGGTACGTGGTGTCTGCCTGGGCCTGGGGTACGTGGTGGCAGCCTGGGCCTGGGGTACGTGGTGGCAGCCTGGGCCTGGGGTACGTGGTGGCAGCCTGGGCGTGGGGTACGTGGTGGCAGCCTGGGCCTGGGGTACGTGGTGGCAGCCTGGGCGTGGGGTACGTGGTGGCTGCCTGGGCCTGGGGTACGTGGTGGCTGCCTGGGCCTGGGGTACGTGGTGTCTGTCTGGGCCTGGTGTATGTGGTGGCTGCCTGGGCCTGGGGTATGTGGTGTCTGCCTGGGCCTGGGGTACGTGGTGTCTGTCTGGGCCTGGGGTATGTGGTGTCTGCCTGGGCGTGGGGTATGGGGTGTCTGCCTGGGCCTGGGGTATGTGGTGTCTGCCTGGGCGCGGGGTATGTGGTGTCTGCCTGGGCGTGGGGTATGTGGTGTCTGCCTGGGCGTGGGGTATATGGTGTCTGCCTGGGCGTGGGGTACGTGGTGGCAGCCTGGGCGTGGGGTACGTGGTGTCTGCCTGGGCCTGGGGTACGTGGTGTCTGCCTGGGCCTGGGGTACGTGGTGTCTGCCTGGGCCTGGGGTACGTGGTGTCTGCCTGGGCCTGGGGTACGTGGTGTCTGCCTGGGCCTGGGGTACGTGGTGGCAGCCTGGGCCTGGGGTACGTGGTGGCAGCCTGGGCCTTGGGTACGTGGTGGCAGCCTGGGCGTGGGGTACGTGGTGGCAGCCTGGGCCTGGGGTACGTGGTGTCTGCCTGGGCCTGGGGTACGTGGTGTCTGCCTGGGCGTGGGGTACGTGGTGGCTGTCTGGCGTGGGGTACGTGGTGTCTGCCTGGGCGTGGGGTACGTGGTGGCTGTCTGGGCGTGGGGTACGTGGTGTCTGCCTGGGCCTGGGGTACGTGGTGTCTGCCTGGGCCTGGGGTACGTGGTGTCTGCCTGGGCCTGGGGTACGTGGTGGCAGCCTGGGCCTGGGGTACGTGGTGGCAGCCTGGGCCTGCGGTACGTGGTGGCAGCCTGGGCGTGGGGTACGTGGTGGCAGCCTGGGCGTGGGGTACGTGGTGTCTGCCTGGGCCTGGGGTACGTGGTGTCTGCCTGGGCCTGGGGTACGTGGTGTCTGCCTGGGCCTGGGGTACGTGGTGTCTGCCTGGGCCTGGGGTACGTGGTGTCTGCCTGGGCCTGGGGTACGTGGTGGCAGCCTGGGCCTGGGGTACGTGGTGGCAGCCTGGGCCTTGGGTACGTGGTGGCAGCCTGGGCGTGGGGTACGTGGTGGCAGCCTGGGCCTGGGGTACGTGGTGTCTGCCTGGGCCTGGGGTACGTGGTGTCTGCCTGGGCCTGGGGTACGTGGTGTCTGCCTGGGCCTGGGGTACGTGGTGTCTGCCTGGGCCTGGGGTACGTGGTGGCAGCCTGGGCCTGGGGTACGTGGTGGCAGCCTGGGCCTGGGGTACGTGGTGGCAGCCTGGGCGTGGGGTACGTGGTGGCAGCCTGGGCCTGGGGTACGTGGTGGCAGCCTGGGCGTGGGGTACGTGGTGGCTGCCTGGGCCTGGGGTACGTGGTGGCTGCCTGGGCCTGGGGTACGTGGTGTCTGTCTGGGCCTGGTGTATGTGGTGGCTGCCTGGGCCTGGGGTATGTGGTGTCTGCCTGGGCCTGGGGTACGTGGTGTCTGTCTGGGCCTGGGGTATGTGGTGTCTGCCTGGGCGTGGGGTATGGGGTGTCTGCCTGGGCCTGGGGTATGTGGTGTCTGCCTGGGCGCGGGGTATGTGGTGTCTGCCTGGGCGTGGGGTATGTGGTGTTTGCCTGGGCGTGGGGTATATGGTGTCTGCCTGGGCGTGGGGTATGGGGTGTCTGCCTGGGCGTGGGGTATGGGGTGTCTGTCTGGGCGTGGGGTATGGGGTGTCTGCCTGGGCGCGGGGTATGTGGTGTCTGCCTGGGCGTGGGGTATGTGGTGTCTGCCTGGGCGCGGGGTATGTGGTGTCTGCCTGGGCGCGGGGTATGTTGTGTCTGCCTGGGCGCGGGGTATATGGTGTCTGCCTGGGCGCGGGGTATGTGGTGTCTGCCTGGGCGCGGGGTATGTGGTGTCTGCCTGGGTGCGGGGTATGTGGTGTCTGCCTGGGCGCGGGGTATGTGGTGTCTGCCTGGGCGTGGGGTATGGGGTGTCTGTCTGGGCGTGGGGTATGTGGTGTCTGCCTGGGCGTGGGGTATGTGGTGTCTGCCTGGGCGTGGGGTATGTGGTGTCTGCCTGGGCGTGGGGTATGTGGTGTCTGCCTGGGCGCGGGGTATGTGGTGTCTGCCTGGGCCTGGGGTATGGGGTGTCTGCCTGGGCCTGGGGTATGTGGTGTCTGCCTGGGCCTGGGGTATGTGGTGTCTGCCTGGGCGTGGGGTATGTGGTGTCTGCCTGGGCGTGGGGTATGTGGTGGCTGTCTGGGCGTGGGGTACGTGGTGGCAGCCTGGGTGTGGGGTAAGTGGTGGCTGCCTGGGCGTGGGGTACGTGGTGTCTGCCTGGGCCTGGGGTATGAGGTGTCTGCCTGGGCGTGGGGTATGTGGTGGCTGCCTGGGCGTGGGGTACGTGGTGGCTGTCTGGGCGTGGGGTATGTGGTGGCTGCCTGGGCGTGGGGTATGTGGTGTCTGCCTGGGCGCGGGGTATGTGGTGTCTGCCTGGGCCTGGGGTATGGGGTGTCTGCCTGGGCCTGGGGTATGTGGTGTCTGCCTGGGCCTGGGGTATGTGGTGTTTGCCTGGGCCTGGGGTATGTGGTGTCTGCCTGGGCGTGGGGTATGTGGTGGCTGTCTGGGCGTGGGGTACGTGGTGGCAGCCTGGGTGTGGGGTAAGTGGTGGCTGCCTGGGCGTGGGGTACGTGGTGTCTGCCTGGGCCTGGGGTATGAGGTGTCTGCCTGGGCGTGGGGTATGTGGTGGCTGCCTGGGCGTGGGGTACGTGGTGGCTGTCTGGGCGTGGGGTATGTGGTGGCTGCCTGGGCGTGGGGTACGTGGTGGCAGCCTGGGCCTGGGGTATGAGGTGTCTGCCTGGGCGTGGGGTATGTGGTGGCTGCCTGGGCGTGGGGTATGTGGTGGCTGCCTGGGCGTGGGGTACGTGGTGGCAGCCTGGGCCTGAGGTATGAGGTGTCTGCCTGGGCGTGGGGTATGAGGTGTCTGCCTGGGCGTGGGGTATGAGGTGTCTGCCTGGGCGTGGGGTATGTGGTGGCAGCCTGGGCGTGGGGTACGTGGTGGCAGCCTGGGCGTGGGGTACGTGGTGTCTGCCTGGGCGTGGGGTACGTGGTGTCTGCCTGGGCGTGGGGTACGTGGTGGCTGTCTGGGCGTGGGGTACGTGGTGTCTGCCTGGGCGTGGGGTACGTGGTGTCTGCCTGGGCGTGGGGTACGTGGTGGCTGTCTGGGCGTGGGTTACGTGGTGTCTGCCTGGGCGTGGGGTACGTGGTGTCTGCCTGGGCGTGGGGTACGTGGTGTCTGCCTGGGCGTGGGGTACGTGGTGGCTGTCTGGGCGCGGGGTATGTGGTGGCTGCCTGAGCGTGGGGTACGTGGTGGCAGGCTGGGCGTGGGGTACGTGGTGTCTGCCTGGGCGTGGGGTACGTGGTGGCTGTCTGGGCGTGGGGTACGTGGTGGCTGTCTGGGCGTGGGGTACGTGGTGTCTGTCTGGGCGTGGGGTAGGTGGTGTCTGCCTGGGCGTGGGGTACGTGGTGGCTGTCTGGGCGTGGGGTATGTGGAGTCTGCCTGGGCGTGGGGTACGTGGTGGCTGTCTGGGCGTGGGGTACGTGGTGGCTGTCTGGGCGTGGGGTATGTGGTGTCTGCCTGGGCGTGGGGTACGTGGTGGCTGTCTGGGCGTGGGGTATGTGGTGTCTGCCTGGGCGTGGGGTACGTGGTGGCTGTCTGGGCGTGGGGTATGTGGTGTCTGCCTGGGCGTGGGGTACGTGGTGGCTGTCTGGGCGTGGGGTAAGTGGTGTCTGCCTGGGCGTGGGGTACGTGGTGGCTGTCTGGGCGTGGGGTATGTGGTGTCTGCCTGGGCGTGGGGTACGTGGTGGCTGTCTGGGCGTGGGGTACGTGGTGGCTGTCTGGGCGTGGGGTATGTGGTGTCTGCCTGGGCGTGGGGTACGTGGTGGCTGTCTGGGCGTGGGGTATGTGGTGTCTGCCTGGGCGTGGGGTACGTGGTGGCTGTCTGGGCGTGGGGTATGTGGTGTCTGCCTGGGCGTGGGGTACGTGGTGGCTGTCTGGGCGTGGGGTATGTGGTGTCTGCCTGGGCGTGGGGTATGTGGTGTCTGCCTGGGCCTGGGGTATGTGGTGTCTGCCTGGGCGTGGGGTACGTGGTGGCAGCCTGGGTGTGGGGTATATGGTGTCTGTCTGGGCCTGGGGTACGTGGTGTCTGCCTGGGCGTGGGGTATATGGTGTCTGCCTGGGCGTGGGGTATGTGGTGTCTGCCTGGGCGCGGGGTATGTGGTGGCTGCCTGGGCGCGGGGTACGTGGTGTCTGCCTGGGCCTGGTGTATGTGGTGTCTGCCTGGGCGTGGGGTACGTGGTGTCTGCCTGAGCCTGGTGTATGTGGTGTCTGCCTGGGCGTGGGGTACGTGGTGTCTGCCTGGGCGTGGGGTACGTGGTGTCTGCCTGGGCGTGGGGTACGTGGTGGCTGTCTGGCGTGGGGTACGTGGTGTCTGCCTGGGCGTGGGGTACGTGGTGGCTGTCTGGGCGTGGGGTACGTGGTGTCTGCCTGGGCCTGGGGTACGTGGTGTCTGCCTGGGCCTGGGGTACGTGGTGTCTGCCTGGGCCTGGGGTACGTGGTGGCAGCCTGGGCCTGGGGTACGTGGTGGCAGCCTGGGCCTGCGGTACGTGGTGGCAGCCTGGGCGTGGGGTACGTGGTGGCAGCCTGGGCGTGGGGTACGTGGTGTCTGCCTGGGCCTGGGGTACGTGGTGTCTGCCTGGGCCTGGGGTACGTGGTGTCTGCCTGGGCCTGGGGTACGTGGTGTCTGCCTGGGCCTGGGGTACGTGGTGTCTGCCTGGGCCTGGGGTACGTGGTGGCAGCCTGGGCCTGGGGTACGTGGTGGCAGCCTGGGCCTTGGGTACGTGGTGGCAGCCTGGGCGTGGGGTACGTGGTGGCAGCCTGGGCCTGGGGTACGTGGTGTCTGCCTGGGCCTGGGGTACGTGGTGTCTGCCTGGGCCTGGGGTACGTGGTGTCTGCCTGGGCCTGGGGTACGTGGTGTCTGCCTGGGCCTGGGGTACGTGGTGGCAGCCTGGGCCTGGGGTACGTGGTGGCAGCCTGGGCCTGGGGTACGTGGTGGCAGCCTGGGCGTGGGGTACGTGGTGGCAGCCTGGGCCTGGGGTACGTGGTGGCAGCCTGGGCGTGGGGTACGTGGTGTCTGCCTGGGCCTGGGGTACGTGGTGGCTGCCTGGGTCTGGGGTACGTGGTGTCTGTCTGGGCCTGGTGTATGTGGTGGCTGCCTGGGCCTGGGGTATGTGGTGTCTGCCTGGGCCTGGGGTACGTGGTGGCAGCCTGGGCCTGGGGTACGTGGTGGCAGCCTGGGCCTGGGGTATGTGGTGTCTGCCTGGGCCTGGGGTACGTGGTGGCAGCCTGGGCGTGGGGTACATGGTGGCAGCCTGGGCCTGGGGTACGTGGTGGCAGCCTGGGCGTGGGGTACGTGGTGGCAGCCTGGGCCTGGGGTACGTAGTGGCAGCCTGGGCGTGGGGTACGTGGTGGCAGCCTGGGCCTGGGGTACATGGTGGCAGCCTGGGCCTGGGGTACGTGGTGGCTGCCTGGGCCTGGGGTACGTGGTGGCTGCCTGGGCCTGGGGTACGTGGTGGCTGCCTGGGCCTGGGGTACGTGGTGTCTGTCTGGGCCTGGTGTATGTGGTGGCTGCCTGGGCCTGGGGTATGTGGTGTCTGCCTGGGCCTGGGGTATGTGGTGTCTGCCTGGGCCTTGGGTACGTGGTGGCAGCCTGGGCCTGGGGTACGTGTTGGCAGCCTGGGCCTGGGGTATGTGGTGTCTGCCTGGGCCTGGGGTATGTGGTGTCTGTCTGGGCCTGGGGTATGTGGTGTCTGCCTGGGCCTGGGGTACGTGGTGGCAGCCTGGGCCTGGGGTACGTGGTGGCTGCCTGGGTCTGGGGTACGTGGTGTCTGTCTGGGCCTGGTGTATGTGGTGGCTGCCTGGGCCTGGGGTATGTGGTGTCTGCCTGGGCCTGGGGTACGTGGTGGCAGCCTGGGCCTGGGGTACGTGGTGGCAGCCTGGGCCTGGGGTATGTGGTGTCTGCCTGGGCCTGGGGTACGTGGTGGCAGCCTGGGCGTGGGGTACATGGTGGCAGCCTGGGCCTGGGGTACGTGGTGGCAGCCTGGGCGTGGGGTACGTGGTGGCAGCCTGGGCCTGGGGTACGTAGTGGCAGCCTGGGCGTGGGGTACGTGGTGGCAGCCTGGGCCTGGGGTACATGGTGGCAGCCTGGGCCTGGGGTACGTGGTGGCTGCCTGGGCCTGGGGTACGTGGTGGCTGCCTGGGCCTGGGGTACGTGGTGGCTGCCTGGGCCTGGGGTACGTGGTGTCTGTCTGGGCCTGGTGTATGTGGTGGCTGCCTGGGCCTGGGGTATGTGGTGTCTGCCTGGGCCTGGGGTATGTGGTGTCTGCCTGGGCCTTGGGTACGTGGTGGCAGCCTGGGCCTGGGGTACGTGTTGGCAGCCTGGGCCTGGGGTATGTGGTGTCTGCCTGGGCCTGGGGTATGTGGTGTCTGTCTGGGCCTGGGGTATGTGGTGTCTGCCTGGGCCTGGGGTACGTGGTGGCAGCCTGGGCCTGGGGTACGTGGTGGCAGCCTGGGCCTGGGGTACGTGGTGGCAGCCTGGGCCTGGGGTACGTGGTGGCAGCCTGGGCCTGGGGTATGTGGTGTCTGCCTGGGCCTGGGGTACGTGGTGGCAGCCTGGGCGTGGGGTATGTGGTGTCTGTCTGGGCCTGGGGTATGTGGTGGCAGCCTGGGCCTGGGGTACGTAGTGGCAGCCTGGGCGTGGGGTACGTGGTGGCAGCCTGGGCCTGGGGTACATGGTGGCAGCCTGGGCCTGGGGTACGTGGTGGCTGCCTGGGCCTGGGGTACGTGGTGGCTGCCTGGGCCTGGGGTACGTGGTGGCTGCCTGGGCCTGGGGTACGTGGTGTCTGTCTGGGCCTGGTGTATGTGGTGGCTGCCTGGGCCTGGGGTATGTGGTGTCTGCCTGGGCCTTGGGTACGTGGTGGCAGCCTGGGCCTGGGGTACGTGTTGGCAGCCTGGGCCTGGGGTATGTGGTGTCTGCCTGGGCCTGGGGTATGTGGTGTCTGTCTGGGCCTGGGGTATGTGGTGTCTGCCTGGGCCTGGGGTACGTGGTGGCAGCCTGGGCCTGGGGTACGTGGTGGCAGCCTGGGCCTGGGGTACGTGGTGGCAGCCTGGGCCTGGGGTACGTGGTGGCAGCCTGGGCCTGGGGTATGTGGTGTCTGCCTGGGCCTGGGGTACGTGGTGGCAGCCTGGGCGTGGGGTATGTGGTGTCTGTCCAACCCGGATCCTGTGCGCTCCGCAGCCTGTTACAGGAGGCTACTCGAAGAGAGAGGGAGGCCAGGTTTGGTGGGCACCCCACGCCACCTGTGTCTGCCTCGGTCTGCCTCTGTGTCTGCCTCGGCCTCTCTTCCCAGACTTGTTGATGAATGGTCCTACCTCGGTGATCCAGTCCTACGTGGAAAGCTAAACGAACGCTGCAAAGTGTGCTAGCTGTGGTGGTGTGTCCATTTTCATGGGTATGGAATCATGTAGCGACCAAAAAAGTGTAAAACAAATCAAAATATATTTGATATTTGAGATTCTTCAAAGTAGCCCCCCTTTGCCTTGATGACAGCTTTGGAAAAAGTAAATGTTCATACATGAGTAAAAGTAAAGATACCTGAATAGAAAATGACTCAAGTAAAAGTGAAAGTCACCCAGTAAAATACTACTTGAGTAAAATTTTTAAAAGTATTTGGTTTTAAATATACTTAAGTATCAAAAGTAAATGTAATTGCTCAAATATACTTAAGTATTAAAAGTATAAATCCTTTCAAATGCCTTATATTAATTAAGCAAACCATCTTGTTTTTTAAATGCACGAATAGCACACTCCAACACTCAGACATCATTAACAAAGAAAGAATGTGTTTAGTGAGTCCCCCAGATCAGAAACAGGGGATGACCAGGGATGTTCTCTGTTAAGTGAGTCCTCCAGATCAGAGGCAGTAGGGATGACCAAGGATGTTCTCTGTTTAGTGAGTCCACCAGATCAGAGGCAGTAGGGATGACCAGGGATGTTCTCTGTTTAGTGAGTCCACCAGATCAGAGGCAGTAGGGATGACCAAGGATGTTCTCTGTTTAGTGAGTCCACCAGATCAGAGGCAGTAGGGATGACCAGGGATGTTCTCTTGAGGTGCGTGAATTGGACCATTTTCCTTTCCTGCTAAGCATTCAAAATGTAACGCGTACTTCTGGGTGTCAGGGAAAATGAATGGAGTAAAAAGTAATGTAGTAAAGTAAAAGTACTCAAAAATGTAAATAGTAAAGTAAAGTACAGATACCCCCAAAAAACTACTTAAGTAGTACTTTAAAGTATTTTTACTTAAGTACTTTACACCACTGCGTGCTAGCCAGGTTGGCTAACTCGCCGAGATGAGCTAGCTACTACTAGCTATTCCTGCCTCCCCACAGTGGAGATGCTTGGGTATCTCTTGTTTAGTATATGTAGCGTTAAGTGACTTGGTTATTCTAAACGGACCGTGCTGCGGTCAAAGAGGCTAGCTAGCCTAGCTTATGCTAAAATGCCTCCTGGATAATGTTGGCTAACATGCTTAACTTCTGGTGAGCGAAACTTATTAGCGTTCCCACAGCGTTATGGCAACCCCATTCCTATTTTCAGTTCCTGGAGTTAGGAGTGAAGGAAGCGGGGATTGTGTGCACCTCCGATGAGACGCGAACTTGGTTGTAACTTCTGTAATCCACAGAGCGAGGGGCCTTGGCAAGGGTCTGACTGACCAGTGCGCCCTTCCACAAAAAACATTACTGTGACAACAGTGCCACCACGTTTGGCAAATGGGGTACTACATCAGCCATTGCCAGAGCCCCCTGTGCCCATATATGGGACATGCTTCATGCAGGCTATACAGTCTCACAGAAGCACAACGTATGATAGAAGCTTTTCCATGTTTAATACTGCCCCATCTGTTACCCCGCATTCTATGGGGTTCACAGGGTTCAAGGGGTATATCAATCTCCCCAGGGTGAGATGTCCAACTCTGACTCCCAGGACTAAAACTCACATTTTCTCCTTGTTTGGTAAGAAACAAGCCTGAAACCTTGAACAAAGACTGTTGACATCTAGTGGAAGCCATAGGAATTACAATCTGGGAGCTGGATTTGGATATGACCCTACACGTTCCATTGGAAGAGCATGGGCTCTCAACAACAAAAAAAACGGTTGGTTTTTCTTTGGATTTTCTCCTACCATATCTATTGTGTTATAGTATCATACATTATTTTAACATTTCTACAAACTGCAAAGTGTTTCCTATCCAATGGTACCAATTATATGCATATCCTGGCTTCTGGACCTGCGTAACAGGCAGTTTACTTTGGGCACGTCAGTCAGACAGGAAGTGGAGAAAAATAGACCCTAGCCAGAAAAAGAGCTGTCTAGCTCCATCTCAGCGCATTCCGTTTCTGACTCACTCTCATATCACACTTTTCTATCCCCACGGAGGGTGTCCAGGTTCCAGCTCTGCTTAGACACATTCTGTCCTGGTCACACAGTGTGTTTTCACCAATGCCTACTGGGGATGATGGCTTTTTTGATGGTTATTTTGGGGCTATTGTGTTGGGCTATTGGCCCTTTCAGCGCTGAGTGCTAGCCACTCACCGGGACGCATCTCACAGCCTAAGGCTGTCATTTCCGGTGTCTCTGTCAGGTCCTACAGGCTATGGCCCAGTGGTTGGACCCTCTGCTATTGTTGGGGGCTCCCATGGGCTGAGTTGTATCCCACAAGGTGATCACAACAGACGCATCCCCCCGAGGATGGGGTGCGCTGTACGAAGGCAACTCCAGCGCACTGCATGTCAATTACCCGGAGTGCCTGGCGCTCAGGCGCTCAGGAGAAATCCTGCTGTTTTTGTCGGGCTGGCTTGTGCGGGTCAGTGGTAGCGTGCTTCTCTTCGTCCTAGACTCTATTTCTAGGGAGCAGTGCACACATGCTTTAGCTTTGAGCGACACATGTCCCCGGTTGCCTTAACTCGGGTGCAGATGGTTTATCCAGGTGGGACCCTCTCTCTCAGGATTGGAGGCTCTCTCAGGTATGGGACATTTTCGGGCCGACATACATCTTTACGCATCGAGAGAAAATGCGTCTATTTTTCTCGGTAAAGGAACCCGAATGCTCTGTTGGGAACGAACGCTCTGGCTCACCAGTGCTATCGGACCCTCCTTTCCGCGCTTCCGCCAGTGGTTCTGACTCAGCTCACGTTGGAGAGGGTGCGCTGGAAGGGCTTACCACTGATTCGTGTGACTTCTTGTTGGCCCAGGCAACCTTGGTTTGCAGAGATCATTCACCTTTTAGGCAGGGACCCGTGTGCTGGGACCTGTTGTCACAGTCGCATGGGAAGGTTTGGCAAGCGATGCCAGAGATTTGGTTCCTATGGGCCTCGCTACGATTAGCAAAGACCAAAGCCATGAGCAGGGAGGTTTTGGAGGAGAGGATCTTCAGATCCACTGACTCCAAAGGCACACAGTGCTTCGAAACCCAGAGCCATGTCCCATGTGGGCCCAATAGGTTTAGCGACCGGTCTGAGACGACATACAACTTTCAGTAAACCGCACAACCAAGGACTGGGTCCCTGGTGAGGCTCCGTCAATTCCCACATGACACGCTGAGACAGCAGCCATGTACACTTTTAACATGGAGAATGCTAAAAAAACAAAATGCTTGAAAAGTTCCTGTACAATCATAAGGAAGTCCGTTACCAAGCACTGAAAAGGAACCAGTCCTTTCTTTTGGCACCAAGACTGAATGGTAGCAATAACATTCAGAGGTATAGAGAGTATAGGGCCCTGAGAAGATAATGATACCTCAAGTTCAAACAACACATACCAGGCCTTCTAGGCAGAGTTGCAATGAAAAAGCCATATCTCAGACTGGCCAATAAAAAGAAAAGATTAAGATTGTCTAAAGAACACAGACACTAGACAGAGGAACTCTGCCTAGAAGGCCAGCATCCTGGAGTCGCCTCTTCACTGTTGACGTTGAGACTGGTGTTTTGCGGGTACTATTTAATGAAGCTGCCAGTTGAGGACTTGTGAAGCATCTGTTTCTCAAACTAGACACTCTAATGCACTTGTCCTCTTGCTCAGTTGTGCACCGGGGCCTCCCACTCCTCTTTCTATTCTGGTTAGAGACAGTTTGTGCTGTTCTGTGAAGGGAGTAGTACACAGCGTTGTACGAGATCTTCAGTTTCTTGGCAATTTCTCGCATGGAATAGCCTTCATTTCTCAGAACAAGAATAGACTGACGAGTTTCAGAAGAAAGTTATTTGTTTCTGGCCATTTTGAGCCTGTAATCGAATCCACAAATGCTGATGCTCCAGATATTCAACTAGTCTAATGGCCAGTTTTCTTGCTTCTTTAATCAGAACAGTTTTCAGCTGTGCTAACATAATTGCAAAAGGGTTTTCTAATTATCAATTATCCTTTTAAAATGATAAACTTGGATTAGCTAACACAACGTGCCACTGGAACACAGGAGTGATGGTTGCTGATAATGGGCCTCTCTACGCCTATGTAGATATTCCATAAAAAAATCAGCCGTTTCCAGCTACAATAGTAATTTACAACATTAACAATGTCTACACTGTATTTCTGATCAACTTTATGTTATTTTAATGGACAAACAATGTGCTTTTCTTTCAAAAACAAGTACATTTCTAAGTGACACCAAAATGTTGAACGGTAGTGTAACTCAACAGCCCTCATCACTCACCCCGTCCGTCTGCCCGTCCTCCATTCCTCTGTGGTGGTTCTGACATGACTGGCTCCATCACAGTAAATTTCTGTCCCAACATACACCCTATTCCCTATGTAGTGCACTACTTTTGACCTGGGCCATAGTGCTCTGGTCTAAAGTAGTGCACTGTGTAGGGAATAGTGTACCATGGCTGGCTCCATCACAGAAAGAGAGATGACCTGGAAAACAAGAGGACAGGAACTAAAAGCAGAAGAAGAAGAAGTTCACTATATTATTCACAAGGTCCAATGAAAATGTTGATTTCCGCTGTAACACCAACCTCTCTGAAAGACATAGAGGTTGGAGCAGTGGACAGTCATGCTGTTGCAACCATTGAGCAGTGGCAGGGAGTTAATTGCCCCCCACAGCGGCAGGTGATGGCATCTAAGATTTGATACCAGCAACCCACCACTTCCTGCCAGGAACTGACAAGCCCCAGGACTTTGGGGTAAGCAGAGGTCTTTTCAGTAAATCTGGATTAACATTGAAGGGCGCTTTATCATATGGAGAACATAAGATATGCCTTTCACAGGTTTTTGTGCCAAATGAAATAGGTCACTTTGAATTACCGACTTAGAGAGTCATACAGTGCATTCGGGAAAGTATTCAGACCACTTGACTTTTTCCACATTTTGTTATGTTACAGAGTTATTTTAAATTGGATTTAAAAAATGAATTATGAAGATTATGCATCACGAAGACTAGAAAACCCCTCTACTGTAAAACTGTAGTCAAAGGATTATGTATCATGAAGACAGGAAAACCCCTCTACTGTAAAACTGTAGCCAAAGGATTATATATCATGAAGACAGGATAACCCCTCTACTGTAAAATATACTCCACCTTCAATAGTGACAACGTTTCAATCCAAGTTGAATCCTCAACTGCTAATAATTGACTAGGTGTGAATTTCAGCTCTGCTCATGGTGGATCTTAATTAGGGCCAGGGGTTCCGCTAGCGGCATCCCTAGACAACATTCCGACAACACTCCGCTGAAAAGGCAGCGCGGGAAATTCAAAAATGTTTTTTTGAAATATCTAACTTTCACACATTAACAAGTGCAATACACCAAATGAAAGATAAACGTCTTGTTAATCTACCCATCGTGTCCGATTTCAAAAAGGCTTTACAGCAAAAGCACAACATATGATTATGTTAGGTCAGAGCCAAGTCACAAAAACACACACAGCCATTTTTCCAGCCAAAGATAGGAGTTACAAAAAGCTGAAATATAGATAAAATGAATCACTAACCTTTGATGATCTTCATCAGATGACACGCATAGGACATCATGTTACACAATACATGTATGTTTTGTTCGATAAAGTGCATATTTATATCCCAAAATCTCAGTTTACATTGGCGCGTTATGTTCAGTAATGTTTTGCTTCCAAAACATCCAGTGATTTTGCAGAGGCACATCATTTCACAGAAATACTCATAATAAACATTGATAAAAAATACCAGTGTTATTCACAGAATTAAAGATAGACTTCTCCTTAATGCAACCGCTGTGTCAGATTTCAAAAAAACTTTATAGAAAAAGCCCACCATGCAATAATCTGAGTACAGAGCTCAGACGACAAAATCAGCCAAAGAAAATCCGCCATGTTGGAGTCAACATTAGTCAGAAATAGCATTATAAATATTAATTTACCTTTGATGATCTTCGTCAGAATGCACTCCCAGGAATCCCAGTTCCACAATAAATGTTTGATATGTTCGATAAAGTTAATCATTTATGTCCAAATTCCTCCCTGTTGTTAGCGTGTTCAGCCCAGTAATCCATCTTCATGAGGCGCAAAGTTCCTTTACAGACGGTAGAAACATTTCAATCGATGTATAGAATCAATCTTTAGGATGTTTTTAACATAAATCTTCGATAATGTTACAACCGGAGAAATCCTTTGTCTGTAGAAAAGCCATGGAATGAGAGCTGCCACTCACGTGAACGAGCGTCAGAGTTTGTGGCACTCTGCCAGACCACTCACTCAAAGAGCACTTATGAGCCCCTCCTTTACAGTAGAAGCCTCAAACAAGTTTCTAAAGACGGTTGACATCTAGTGGAAGCCTTAGGAAGTGCACAATGACCCCTGTGTATTCGATAGGCCAAGCTTTCAAGAACTACAAACCTCAGATTTCCCACTTCCTGTTTGGATTTTTCTCAAGTTTTCGCATGCCATGTGAGTTCTGTTATACTCACAGACATCATTCAAACAGTTTTAGAAACTTCTGAATGTTTTCTATCCAATACTACTAATAATATGCATATATTAGCATCTGGGACTGAGTAGGAGGCAGTTTACTCTGGGCACGCTTTTCATCCAAAAGTGAAAATGCTGCCCCCTATCCCAAACAGGTTATTAAAGAATCAAATCACATTGTATTTTGTTATTTTATTTTTATTTAACCTTTATTTAACTAGGCAAGTCAGTTAAGAACAAATTATTTTTTACAATGACGGCCTACCAAAAGGCAAAAGGCCTCCTGCGGGGACGAGGGCCTGGGATACATTTTTTTTAATGAATACAATATAAATATAGGACAAAACACACATCACAACAAGAGACAACACAACACTACATAAAGAGAGACCTAAGACAACATAGCATGGCAACAACACATGACTGACACAGCATGGTATCAACACAACATAACAACAACATGGTAGCAGCACAAAACATGGTACAAACATTATTGGGCACAGTCAACAGCAAAAAGGTCAAGAAGTTAGAGACAACAATACATCACACAAAGCAGCCACAGCTGTCAGTAAGAGTGTCCGGGATTGAGTCTTTGAATGAAGAGATGGAGATAAAACTGTCCAGTTTGAGTGTTTGTTGCAGCTCGTTCCAGTCGCTAGCTGAAGCGAACTGAAAAGAGGAGCGACCCAGGGATGTGTGTGCTTTGGGGACCTTTAACAGAATGTGACCGGCAGAACGGGTATTGTATGTGGAGGATGAGGGCTGCAGTAGATATCTCAGACAGGGGGGAGTGAGGCCTAATTCATCACATGCTTGGTAAACAACAGGTGTAGACTAACAGAGAAATGCTTACTTACGGGTCCTTGACAACAATGCAGAGAGAAAGAGAATAGATCCATAAAAGAAAACCAGTACTGAGTGGATGTGCTGGGGTACGAGGTGGTTGAGGTAGATATGTACATATAATAACTAGGCTATATACACAGGGTACCAGTACTGAGTGGATGTGCAGGGGTACGAGGTGGTTGAGGTAGATATGTACATATAATAACTAGGCTATATACACAGGGTACCAGTACTGAGTGGATGTGCTGGGGTATGAGGTGGTTGAGGTAGATATGTACATATAATAACTAGGAATAAAGTGACAGATAGTAAACAGTAGCAGCAGCGAATGTGATGAGTCAAAAAGGTTAGTCAAGAAGGGTCAATGCAGATAGTCCAGGTAGCTATTGGTTAACTATTTAACTAACTATTTAACTAACTATTTAGCAGTCTTATGGATTGGGAGTAGAAGCTGTTCAAGGGTCCTGTTGGCTCTAGACATTGTGCATCGGTACCGTTTCTCGTGCAGAGAGAACAGTCTATGACTTGAGTGGCTGGATAACTGAAATAGAAGTGAGTGAGTGAGTGAGTGAGTGAGTGAGTGAGTGAGTGAGTGAGTGAGTGAGTGAGTGAGTGAGTGAGTGAGTGAGTGAGTGAGTGAGTGAGTGAGTGAGTGAGTGAGTGAGTGAGTGAGTGAGTGACAGTGAGTGAGTGACAGTGAGTGAGTGACAGTGAGTGAGTGAGTGAGTGAGTGACAGTGAGTGAGTGAGTGAGTGAGTGAGTGAGTGAGTGAGTGAGTGAGTGAGTGAGTGAGTGAGTGAGTGAGTGAGTGAGTGAGTGAGTGAGTGAGTGAGTGAGTGAGTGAGTGAGTGAGTGAGTGAGTGAGTGAGACGAAAAACTTACATATTCTATATTCAAGGCACAGATCCATTTCTCATCACAGCAGTACAAGTAAGAACAAGTACAAATTAAAGATAAACTAACACATTATATCACTGCTAATTACTTCATCTAATGAATCTTTCTGCTGTTTGGTCCCTTTTAGGGGAAATTAAGCTGCATACAGGAGGATATTCAGGATTTTGTCAAAACCTAACATCTGCTAGTACTAATTGGAGTCCCAGTCTAAACCACTCCCATGATACACAGGTAGTCTGTATTTTACAACTGGCAGACATCTCTTGGGGGGGGGGGGGAGCAACGCAACATCCCCCCGCCAACCTATTCCCTACGTAGTGTAATTGTGTAAGTTGAGGTACTTTGGGTGGGGGACGCCCCGAGGGATCTCTCCTAGCTGCAGAGGACAGACAGATCATGGGACTGATGGGAGGTGTTTAAAGCTGGTTGTTGGTACACAGTACTTCTTGTGCACCGTGGAGATGATGTCAACTTAACACGGTAGGAACAGAGGTGGTTGTTTTTGAGCATGACTACAGTACTAAGTCTATGCCCCCCTTGTGAACAAATGTTGAACTTGGAGCGAGAGGATCCACTTCATTTTCGAGTCAGGTGTTGAACAATAACATTATCTATAATTTATTTAATTCTGGCACAAGCTTTTGGGTTGAAGTATCCCTTAAGTATTTAATTACTCCCATATCCAATATCCTGAAAACATCTCCTCGTGGCCATTTAGTCAAGATACGCTCTGTTTTTCTAACTATTTCATTAATGAACTCCTCGCCATTCCGGCCCCAAAGCAAGATTCCTAGCCTGTTTTCTGCCGTCTAGTCCCGTTGTCTACGGTCAGTTTTCTGCCGTCTAGTCCCGCTGTCGACAGTCAATTTTCTGCCGTCTAGTCCCGCTGTCGACAGTCAGTTTTCTGCCGTCTAGTCCCGCTGTCTACAGTCAGTTTTCTGCCGTCTAGTCCCGCTGTCTACAGTCAGTTTTCTGCCGTCTAGTCCCGTTGTCTACAGTCAATTTTCTGCCGTCTAGTCCCGCTGTCTCCAGTCAGTTTTCTGCCGTCTAGTCCCGCTGTGTACAGTCAGTTTCCTGCCGTCTAGTCCCGCTGTCGACAGTCAGTTTTCTGCCGTCTAGTCCCGCTGTCTCCAGTCAGTTTCCTGCCGTCTAGTCCCGTTGTCTACGGTCAGTTTCCTGCCGTCTAGTCCCGCTGTCTACAGTCAGTTTTCTGCCGTCTAGTCCCGTTGTCTACAGTCAGTTTTCTGCCGTCTAGTCCCGCTGTCTACAGTCAGATTTCTGCCGTCTAGTCCCGTTGTCTACAGTCAGTTTTCTGCCGTCTAGTCCCGTTGTCTACAGTCCGTTTTCTCCCGTCTAGTCCCGCTGTGTACAGTCAGTTTTCTGCCGTCTAGTCCCGCTGTGTACAGTCAGTTTTCTGCCGTCTAGTCCCGCTGTGTACAGTCAGTTTTCTGCCGTCTAGTCCCACTGTGTACAGTCAGTTTTCTGCCGTCTAGTCCCGCTGTCTACAGTCAGTTTTCTGCCGTCTAGTCCCGCTGTGTACAGTCAGTTTTCTGCCGTCTAGTCCCGCTGTCTACAGTCAGTTTTCTACCGTCTAGTCCCGCTGTGTACAGTCAGTTTTCTGCCGTCTAGTCCCGCTGTCTACAGTCAGTTTTCTGCCGTCTAGTCCCGCTGTCTACAGTCAGTTTTCTGCCGTCTAGTCCCGCTGTGTACAGTCAGTTTTCTGCCGTCTAGTCCCACTGTCGACAGTCAGTTTTCTGCCGTCTAGTCCCGTTGTCTACAGTCAGTTTTCTGCCGTCTAGTCCCGCTGTGTACAGTCAGTTTTCTGCAGTCTAGTCCCGTTGTCTAAAGTCAGTTTTCTGCCGTCTAGTCCCGCTGTCTACAGTCAGTTTTCTGCCGTCTAGTCCCGCTGTCTACAGTCAGTTTTCTGCCGTCTAGTCCCACTGTCTACAGTCAGTTTTCTGCCGTCTAGTCCCACTGTCTCCGGTCAGTTTTCTGCCGTCTAGTCCCGCTGTCTACAGTCAGTTTTCTGCCGTCTAGTCCCGCTGTCTCCAGTCAGTTTTCTGCCGTCTAGTCCCGCTGTCTACAGTCAGTTTCCTGCCGTCTAGTCCCGCTGTCGACAGTCAGTTTTCTGCCGTCTAGTCCCGCTGTCTCCAGTCAGTTTCCTGCCGTCTAGTCCCGTTGTCTACGGTCAGTTTCCTGCCGTCTAGTCCCGCTGTCTACGGTCAGTTTTCTGCCGTCTAGTCCCGCTGTCTACAGTCAGTTTTCTGCCGTCTAGTCCCGTTGTCTACAGTCAGTTTTCTGCCGTCTAGTCCCGCTGTCGACAGTCAGTTTTCTGCCGTCTAGTCCCGTTGTCTACAGTCAGTTTTCTGCCGTCTAGTCCCGCTGTCGACAGTCAGTTTTCTGCCGTCTAGTCCCGTTGTCTAGAGTCAGTTTCCTGCCGTCTAGTCCCGCTGTCTACGGTCAGTTTTCTGCCGTCTAGTCCCGTTGTCTAGAGTCAGATTTCTGCCGTCTAGTCCCGTTGTCTAAAGTCAGTTTTCTGCCGTCTAGTCCCGCTGTCGACAGTCAGTTTACTGCCGTCTAGTCCCGTTGTCTACAGTCAGTTTTCTGCCGTCTAGTCCCGCTGTCTACAGTCAGTTTTCTGCCGTCTAGTCCCGCTGTCGACAGTCAGTTTTCTGCCGTCTAGTCCCGTTGTCGACAGTCAGTTTTCTGCCGTCTAGTCCCGTTGTCTACGGTCAGTTTTCTGCCATCTAGTCCCGTTGTCGACAGTCAGTTTTCTGCCGTCTAGTCCCGCTGTCTACAGTCAGTTTTCTGCCGTCTAGTCCCGCTGTCTACGGTCAGTTTTCTGCCGTCTAGTCCCGTTGTCTACAGTCAGTTTTCTGCCGTCTAGTCCCGCTGTGTACGGTCAGTTTTCTGCCGTCTAGTCCCGTTGTCTACGGTCAGTTTTCTGCCGTCTAGTCCCGTTGTCTACAGTCAGTTTTCTGCCGTCTAGTCCCACTGTCTACAGTCAGTTTTCTGCCGTCTAGTCCCGTTGTCTACTGTCAGTTTTCTGCCGTCTAGTCCCGTTGTCTACAGTCAGTTTTCTGCCGTCTAGTCCCGCTGTGTACAGTCAGTTTTCTGCCGTCTAGTCCCGTTGTCTAAAGTCAGTTTTCTGCCGTCTAGTCCCGTTGTCTACAGTCAGTTTTCTGCCGTCTAGTCCCGCTGTCTACAGTCAGTTTTCTGCCGTCTAGTCCCGCTGTCTACAGTCAGTTTTCTGCCGTCTAGTCCCGTTGTCTACGGTCAGTTTTCTGCCGTCTAGTCCCGCTGTCTACAGTCAGTTTTCTGCCGTCTAGTCCCGCTGTCTACAGTCAGTTTTCTGCCGTCTAGTCCCGCTGTCTCCAGTCAGTTTCCTGCCGTCTAGTCCCGTTGTCTACGGTCAGTTTCCTGCCGTCTAGTCCCGCTGTCTACAGTCAGTTTTCTGCCGTCTAGTCCCGTTGTCTACAGTCAGTTTTCTGCCGTCTAGTCCCGCTGTCTACAGTCAGATTTCTGCCGTCTAGTCCCGTTGTCTACAGTCAGTTTTCTGCCGTCTAGTCCCGTTGTCTACAGTCCGTTTTCTCCCGTCTAGTCCCGCTGTGTACAGTCAGTTTTCTGCCGTCTAGTCCCGCTGTGTACAGTCAGTTTTCTGCCGTCTAGTCCCGCTGTGTACAGTCAGTTTTCTGCCGTCTAGTCCCACTGTGTACAGTCAGTTTTCTGCCGTCTAGTCCCGCTGTCTACAGTCAGTTTTCTGCCGTCTAGTCCCGCTGTGTACAGTCAGTTTTCTGCCGTCTAGTCCCGCTGTCTACAGTCAGTTTTCTACCGTCTAGTCCCGCTGTGTACAGTCAGTTTTCTGCCGTCTAGTCCCGCTGTCTACAGTCAGTTTTCTGCCGTCTAGTCCCGCTGTCTACAGTCAGTTTTCTGCCGTCTAGTCCCGCTGTGTACAGTCAGTTTTCTGCCGTCTAGTCCCACTGTCGACAGTCAGTTTTCTGCCGTCTAGTCCCGTTGTCTACAGTCAGTTTTCTGCCGTCTAGTCCCGCTGTATACAGTCAGTTTTCTGCCGTCTAGTCCCGTTGTCTAAAGTCAGTTTTCTGCCGTCTAGTCCCGTTGTCTACAGTCAGTTTTCTGCCGTCTAGTCCCGCTGTCTACAGTCAGTTTTCTGCCGTCTAGTCCCACTGTCTACAGTCAGTTTTCTGCCGTCTAGTCCCACTGTCTCCGGTCAGTTTTCTGCCGTCTAGTCCCGCTGTCTACAGTCAGTTTTCTGCCGTCTAGTCCCGCTGTCTACAGTCAGTTTTCTGCCGTCTAGTCCCGCTGTCTACAGTCAGTTTCCTGCCGTCTAGTCCCGCTGTCGACAGTCAGTTTTCTGCCGTCTAGTCCCGCTGTCTCCAGTCAGTTTTCTGCCGTCTAGTCCCGTTGTCTACGGTCAGTTTCCTGCCGTCTAGTCCCGCTGTCTACGGTCAGTTTTCTGCCGTCTAGTCCCGCTGTCGACAGTCAGTTTTCTGCCGTCTAGTCCCGCTGTCGACAGTCAGTTTTCTGCCGTCTAGTCCCGTTGTCTACAGTCAGTTTTCTGCCGTCTAGTCCCGCTGTCTACAGTCAGATTTCTGCCGTCTAGTCCCGTTGTCTACAGTCAGTTTTCTGCCGTCTAGTCCCGTTGTCTACAGTCAGTTTTCTCCCGTCTAGTCCCGCTGTGTACAGTCAGTTTTCTCCCGTCTAGTCCCGCTGTGTACAGTCAGTTTTCTGCCGTCTAGTCCCGCTGTCTACAGTCAGTTTTCTACCGTCTAGTCCCGCTGTGTACAGTCAGTTTTCTGCCGTCTAGTCCCGCTGTCTACAGTCAGTTTTCTGCCGTCTAGTCCCGCTGTGTACAGTCAGTTTTCTGCCGTCTAGTCCCGCTGTCTACAGTCAATGCTAATTAGACAGCTGGTGTACCAAAACGTCAAAGTCTGTTCAATGAACGTGGACCAGAGGAACCCTTGGGTACACTTTGTATTTTTTTTATTGGCAATGTTTTACCATTTAATCTTTCTGGCCCGCTCAGCCCCGTGCTGGATTCATACAGAATTGATAAGGTTTCTCCATTGATTGCCTCTGAAACAAAGTGAATGTGAATAATGGCTGCACTGAGATCAGGGGGATAGTTTGTTTCGCTTGCAGTAGGCCTTATCCATCTAAAACATTGTTTTTTAACATTAGCCCTAGGGATGGAGGGATGGAGGGAAGAAGGGAAGGAGGGAAGGAGGGATGGAGAGAAGGAGGGAAGGAGGCATGGAGGGATGGAGGGATGGAGGGGGTCCAAAAAGAAAACAAATACAAGTGTACTTGAATTATGTTGATGGAGATACTTTTCTAAACAAACATATTATAAATAAATCAGTTCAGTACATTGGAGCATTGAATCATTTCAATAAATCAGTTCAGTACATTGGAGCATTGAATCATTTCAATAAATCAGTTCAGTACAATGGAGCATTGAATCATTTCAATAAATCAGTTCATTACAATGGAGCATTGAATCATTTCAATAAATCAGTTCAGTACATTGGAGCATTGAATCATTTCAATAAATCAGTTCATTACAATGGAGCATTGAATCATTTCAATAAATCAGTTCATTACAATGGAGCATTGAATCATTTCAATAAATCAGTTCATTACAATGGAGCATTGAATCATTTCAATAGAGATCTTAAATAAACATGAAGCACCCCCCCCCCCCCACCACCACAATAAAACAACAAAAAATAACACCCTTAACTTTCGTGAACTAACACTCGCACTTTAGTGTCCCACCTTACTTACTCACTTTAGTGTCCCACCTTACTTACTCACTTTAGTGTCCCACCTTACTTACTCACTTTAGTGTCCCACCTTACTTACTCACTTTAGTGTCCCAGTGTCTCCTCTCCTCTCCTCTCCTCTCCTCTCCTCTCCTCTCCTCTCCTCTCCTCTCCTCTCCTCTCCTCTCCTCTCCTCTCCTCTCCTCTCCTCTCCTCTCCTCTCCTCTCCTCTCCTCTCCTCTCCTCTCCTCTCCTCCTTTATTGAGAACAATGTACTTACTATGATTGAGATATGTTTTTGTCCCACCTAGCTATCTTAAGATAAAGGAACTCTGGATAAGAGTGCCTGCTAAATTACTAAAAATGATAGCCAGGCTAAATTCTGTCTTGACTTCCAGTTTACCAAAAGTTTTTAGGAATCGAAGGTCAGTGGATTTTTCTTCTGGACATGATTTGATATCAGCTAACTTGTTTTCTAGTCTCGTCCAGATCATATTTCCATACTGTTCATATTCAGATGCATGTACTGAGCTGTAGCCTGACACACCAAACATCTGTGTTCCATTAAGGAGAGAGAGAGAGAGAGAGAGAGAGAGAGAGAGAGAGAGAGAGAGAGAGAGAGAGAGAGAGAGAGAGAGAGAGAGAGAGAGAGAGAGGTTAACAACACTTTATTTTAGCAAATTTATAATGCAAAAATAACCAGGTATTAACTATTAAAAAAAACATGGTAAGATGTTACTATTTAATTACACAGTTATAATAGCCTATGAATTACTTTATTTCCTTCATTCATTAAATCAAGACAACAAGTGCTTGGTAGTTGCTCTCTGGATGGTAGTTGCTCTCTGGATGGTAGTTGCTCTCTGGATGGTAGTTGCTATCAGGATGGTAGTTGGTATATGGGTGGTAGTTGGTATCTGGTTGGTAGTTGCTATCTGGATGGTAGTTGCTATCAGGATGGTAGTTGCTATCAGGATGGTAGTTGCTATCAGGATGGTAGTTGGTATCAGGATGGTAGTTGGTATATGGGTGGTAGTTGGTATCTGGTTGGTAGTTGCTATCTGGATGGTAGTTGCTATCAGGGTGGTAGTTGCTATCAGGATGGTAGTTGCTATCAGGATGGTAGTTGCTATCAGGATGGTAGTTGCTATCAGGATGGTAGTTGGTATATGGATGGTAGTTGCTATCTGGATGGTAGTTGCTATCAGGATGGTAGTTGCTATCAGGGTGGTAGTTGCTATCAGGATGGTAGTTGCTGTCAGGATGGTAGTTGGTATCATGATGGTAGTTGCTATCAGGGTGGTAGTTGCTATCAGGATGGTAGTTGCTATCAGGATGGTAGTTGGTATCATGATGGTAGTTGCTATCAGGATGGTAGTTGGTATCATGATGGTAGTTGCTATCAGGATGGTAGTTGCTATCAGGATGGTAGTTGGTATCATGATGGTAGTTGCTGTCTGGGTGGTAGTTGCTATCAGGATGGTAGTTGCTATCAGGATGGTAGTTGCTCTCTGGATGGTAGTTGCTGTCTGGGTGGTAGTTGCTATCAGGATGGTAGTTGGTATATGGATGGTAGTTGCTATCTGGATGGTAGTTGCTATCAGGATGGTAGTTGCTATCTGGATGGTAGTTGCTATCAGGATGGTAGTTGCTATCTGGATGGTAGTTGCTGTCTGGGTGGTAGTTGCTATCAGGATGGTAGTTGCTATCAGGATGGTAGTTGCTATCAGGGTGGTAGTTGCTATCAGGATGGTAGTTGCTATCAGGATGGTAGTTGCTATCAGGATGGTAGTTGCTATCTGGGTGGTAGTTGCTATCAGGGTGGTAGTTGGTATCAGGGTGGTAGTTGGTATCAGGATGTAGTTGCTATCAGGATGGTAGTTGCTATCAGGATGGTAGTTGGTATCAGGATGTAGTTGCTATCAGGGTGGTAGTTGGTATCTGGATGGTAGTTGCTATCTGGGTAGTAGTTGCTCTCTGGATGGTAGTTGCTATCTGGGTGGTAGTTGGTATCTGGATGGTAGTTGCTCTCTGGATGGTAGTTGCTATCTGGGTGGTAGTTGCTATCAGGATGGTAGTTGCTATCAGGGTGGTAGTTGCTATCTGGATGGTAGTTGCTATCTGGGTGGTAGTTGCTCTCTGGATGGTAGTTGCTATCAGGATGGTAGTTGGTATCTGGGTGGTAGTTGGTATCAGGATGGTAGTTGCTCTCTGGATGGTAGTTGCTATCAGGATGGTAGTTGCTCTCTGGATGGTAGTTGCTATCAGGATGGTAGTTGCTATCTGGATGGTAGTTGCTGTCTGGGTGGTAGTTGCTATCAGGATGGTAGTTGCTATCAGGATGGTAGTTGCTATCAGGGTGGTAGTTGCTATCAGGATGGTAGTTGCTATCAGGATGGTAGTTGCTATCAGGATGGTAGTTGCTATCTGGATGGTAGTTGCTATCAGGGTGGTAGTTGGTATCAGGATGGTAGTTGCTATCAGGATGGTAGTTGCTATCAGGATGGTAGTTGCTATCAGGGTGGTAGTTGGTATCTGGATGGTAGTTGGTATCTGGATGGTAGTTGCTATCTGGGTGGTAGTTGCTATCAGGATGGTAGTTGCTATCTGGATGGTAGTTGCTATCAGGATGGTAGTTGCTATCTGGATGGTAGTTGCTATCTGGGTGGTAGTTGCTATCAGGATGGTAGTTGCTATCTGGATGGTAGTTGCTATCAGGGTGGTAGTTGGTATCTGGATGGTAGTTGCTATCTGGGTGGTAGTTGGTATCAGGGTGGTAGTTGGTATCTGGATGGTAGTTGCTATCTGGGTGGTAGTTGCTATCAGGATGGTAGTTGCTATCTGGATGGTAGTTGCTATCAGGATGGTAGTTGCTATCAGGATGGTAGTTGCTAATTGTATTTATACCTTTGTCCTTTATGTTGTTTTCCACATTCACTAGTGGTATTATAAATGCTGTCTACAGACAGAGGAGGTGAAGATGAAGCTTCAAGGTGACTGTATATTAAACTAACATTATAATGATGAAAGGTAGTAACCTTTAGTGGTATCGTTATACAGCCACTCTGATGCAACTCCCTTTGAGAGGGATGAAAGAAGGTCTGGTATCAGTCCACATAGGCTTCTTAATATACACATGGGACCCTATTTCCTGCATAGTGCTCCATAGGCCCTGGTCAAAAGTACTGCTTTATATGAAATGGGGTATCATTCGGGATCCAAACCTGGTCAAAAGTAGTGCAGAATATAGGGAATAGGGTCCGATTTGGGACACAGACTGGTCAGAATTAGTGCAGAATATAGGGAATAGGGTCCGATTTGGGACACAGACTGGTCAGAATTAGTGCAGAATATAGGGAATAGGGTCCCATTTGGGACACAGCCTGGTCAGAGTTAGTGCAGAATATAGGGAATAGGGTCCCATTTGGGACACAGCCTGGTCAGAATTAGTGCAGAATATAGGGAATAGGGAGCCAGTTAGGACGTGCCATGGACAGTACTTACAGACAGACAAGGTGAACCACTGTTGCCACCAAGTGGTGTGAAAAGTAGGGCCCAGATATCCATTGTCACAACAGTTGTCTTTTCTATCCGTGACACTGAAGTCAATATGTTATCTCAAGGAGAGAATGAATAGTCTGGACGATGAAGCCTGTTGTTTTGGGAATGAGATCACTGTGTGAGAGAGAGCAAGGGAGAGAGAGGAAGGATCATGTTTTGAAATGGAGGATGTTTAGAGAGAAAAGGAGGAAACTGTTTTCGGCCGAAGTGTCATGTCTTCTGGTTGTCAGGGAAGTCACTGCAGTGACTTGTCGTCTGGTTGTCAGGGAAGTCACTGCAGTGTCATGTCGTCTGGTTGTCAGGGAAATCACTGTAGTGTCATGTCGTCTGGTTGTCAGGGAAATCATTGAAGTGTCATGTCGTCTGGTTGTCAGGGAAGTCACTGTAGTGTCATGTCGTCTGGTTGTCAGGGAAATCATTGTAGTGTCATGTCGTCTGGTTGTCAGGGAAGTCACTGCAGTGTCATGTCTTCTGGTTGTCAGGGAAGTCACTGTAGTGTCATGTCGTCTGGTTGTCAGGGAAGTCACTGCAGTGTCATGTCGTCTGGTTGTCAGGGAAATCATTGAAGTGTCATGTCGTCTGGTTGTCAGGGAAGTCACTATAGTGTCATGTCGTCTGGTTGTCAGGGAAGTCACTGCAGTGTCATGTCATCTGGTTGTCAGGGAAGTCACTGCAGTGTCATGTCTTCTGGTTGTCAGGGAAATCATTGAAGTGTCATGTCGTCTGGTTGTCAGGGAAGTCACTGTAGTGTCATGTCGTCTGGTTGTCAGGGAAGTCACTGCAGTGTCATGTCGTCTGGTTGTCAGGGAAGTCACTGTAGTGTCATGTCGTCTGGTTGTCAGGGAAGTCACTGCAGTGTCATGTCTTCTGGTTGTCAGGGAAGTCACTGTAGTGTCATGTCGTCTGGTTGTCAGGGAAGTCACTGCAGTGTCATGTCGTCTGGTTGTCAGGGAAGTCACTGCAGTGTCATGTCGTCTGGTTGTCAGGGAAGTCACTGCAGTGTCATGTCGTCTGGTTGTCAGGGAAGTCACTGTAGTGTCATGTCGTCTGGTTGTCAGGGAAATCCCTGTAGTGTCATGTCATCTGGTTGTCAGGGAAATCCCTGCAGTGTCATGTCATCTGGTTGTCAGGGAAATCCCTGCAGTGTCATGTCCTCTGGTTGTCAGGGAAATCGCTGATGGCTGTGATTGCTGGTTTCAGAGGTGAAGTTAGATAAGACTACATTGCATGTTTCTCTCTCCCCCTGTCTCCATCCTGCCTCTCTCTCCCTCTCTCCATCCCACCTCTCTCCCCCTCTCTCCATCCCACCTCTCTCTCCCCCTCTCCCTCTCTCCATCCCGCCTCTCTCTCCCCCTCTCTCCATCCCACCTCTCTCTCCCCCTCTCCCTCTCTCCATCCCGCCTCTCTCTCCCACTCTCTCCATCCCACCTCTCTCTCCCTCTCTCTCCATCCCGCCTCTCTCTCCCCCTCTCTCCATCCCACCTCTCTCTCCCCCTCTCCCTCTCTCCATCCCGCCTCTCTCTCCCCCTCTCTCCATCCCACCTCTCTCTTCCGCTCTCCATCCTCCACCTCTCCATGCCACCTCTCTCTCCCCCTCTCTCTCTCCCTCTCTCCATCCCGCATCTCTCTCCACCCCTCTCCATCTCACCTCTCTCTCCCCCTCTCTCCATCTCACCTCTCTCTCCCCCTCTCTCCATCTCACCTCTCTCTCCCCCTCTCTCCATCCCGCCTCTATCTCCCCCTCTCTCCATCCCGCATTTCTCTCTCCCCCTCTCTCCATCCCGCCTCTCTCTCCCCCTCTCTCCATGCCACCTCTCTCTCCCCCTCTCTCCATCCCACCTCTCTCTCCCCCTCTCTCCATCCCGCATCTCTCTCCACCCCTCTCCATGCCACCTCTCTCTCCCCCTCTCTCCATCTCACCTCTCTCTGCCCCTCTCTCCATCCCGCCTCTCTCTCCCCCTCTCTCCATCCCACCTCTCTCTCCCCCTCTCTCCATCCCGCCTCTCTCTCCCCCTCTCTCCATCCCGCCTCTCTCTCCCCCTCTCTCCATCCGCCTCTCTCTCCCTCTCTCCATCCTGCCTCTCTCTCCCCCTCTCTCCATCCCACCTCTCTCTCCCCCCCTCTCCATCCCACCTCTCTCTCCCTCTCTCCATCCCACCTCCCTATCTCCCTCTCTCCATCCTGCCTCTCTCTCCCCCTCTCTCCATCCTGCCTCTCTCTCTCCCTCTCTCCATCCTGCCTCTCTCTCCCCTCTCTCCATCTCTCCTCTCTCTCCATCCCGCCTCTCTCTCCCCCTCTCTCCATCTTGCCTCTCTCTCCATCCCGCCTCTCTTTCCATCCCACCTCTCTCTCCCCCTCTCTCCATCTCTCCTCTCTTTCCATCCCACCTCTCTCTCCATCCCACCTTTCTTTCCAACCCACCTCTCTCTCCATCAAATTATTCTTGCCTGAGAAGTGTTTCTCAAACTGATCACATTACAGATGACAGCTGAACTGTAAACATCACTACTGCCTCTAGCGTTCAAGTTCACGATGATGTTAATTCAGCCAGATGATGACAATCGTAGCAAAGAGAGACAGTTGATGAACAGGTATGCCACAAGGCAATAAATGATTCATGTTACCCAGACATACCGTGGGCGAAGAAAGCTCTAATTCCACAGGAACCTGAAGGTGATCTATGATCTCATGCTAGTCTCTACTTCTGAAGAGATCAAAGACCTGAGAACCTCGACTACCTGAAAGACGTACTCCTCTCCTTTAAACACCTGGTATTAACGCCACAGGTCCATAGTTGTCTCGGTGGAGATGTGATGAAATGGCCTATACTGGATCCACAACACTGCAGACGGGTCCTGATGAGCTACACAGGTCCCTCAGTGTAAACTAACTATACACCGTCCACTTCAAATCAGGCCTAGTCTGCAAGTAAAGCCTACAGGGCCCTTAGTATGAATTAACTACACACTGTCCACACATCAAATGATACCCAGCAGCTGAGGCAACACCTACAGGACGCATCAAATGATGCTTCTACCCAGCAGCTGAGGCAACACCTACAGGACGCATCAAATGATGCTTCTACCCAGCAGCTGAGGCAACACCTACAGGACGCATCAAATGATGCTTCTACCCAGCAGCTGAGGCAACACCTACAGGACGCATCAAATGATGCTTCTACCCAGCAGCTGAGGCAACACCTACAGGACGCATCAAATGATGCTTCTACCCAGCAGCTGAGGCAACACCTACAGGACGCATCAAATGATGCTTCTACCCAGCAGCTGAGGCAACACCTACAGGACGCATCAAATGATGCTTCTACCCAGCAGCTGAGGCAACACCTACAGGACGCATCAAATGATGCTTCTACCCAGCAGCTGAGGCAACACCTACAGGACGCATCAAATGATGCTTCTACCCAGCAGCTGAGGCAACACCTACAGGACACATCAAATGACTCAGAATGGTATGCAGGTCCCTCTGTGTATTTAATTTAACCTTTATTTCGACAGGGAGTCATGCTGAGACCAAGGTCTCTTTTACAGATGATCCCCGTAATTACCAACAAATAAACACATCAAAATACATATTAATATACACATCATTATACACATCGCTATACACATCAATATACACATCAATATACACATCAATATACACATCGATATACACTATACACATCGATATACACTACACACATCAATATACACATCATTATACACATCACTATACACATCATTATACACATCGCTATACACATCACTATACGCCATACACATCGCTATACACATCACTATACACATCACTATAAACATTAATATACAAATCACTATACACATCACTGACACCGCCTGGTATAGAGGTCCTGGCTGTCAGGGAGTTGGGCCACAGTGATGAACTGCCCTCTGTAGGGCCTTCCTCTGACACCGCCTGGTATAGAGGTCCTAGATGTCAGGGAGTTGGGCCCCAGTGATGTACTGCCCTCTGTAGGGCCTTCCTCTGACACCGCCTGGTATAGAGGTCCTAGATGTCAGGGAGTTGGGCCCCAGTGATGTACTACCCCTCTGTAGGGCCTTGCGGTCGGTCGCCGAGAAATTGCTATAACA
>NC_092093.1:5798658-5881158 GCF_045679555.1 Salvelinus alpinus | reverse complement strand
ACATTGCTGCTATAACAGCCTCCACTCTTCTGGGAAGGCTTTCCACTAGATGTTGGAACATTGCTGCTATAACAGCCTCCACTCTTCTGGGAAGGCTTTTCACTAGATGTTGGAACATTGCTGCTATAACAGCCTCCACTCTTCTGGGAAGGCTTTTCACTAGATGTTGGAACATTGCTGCTATAACAGCCTCCACTCTTCTGGGAAGGCTTTCCACTAGATGTTGGAACATTGCTGCGGGGACTTGCTTCCATTCAGCCACAAGAGCATTAGTGAGGTCAGGCACTGATGTTGGGCGATTAGGCCTGGCTCGCAGTCGGCGTTCCAATTCTTCCCAAAGGTGTTCGATGGGGTTGAGGTCATGGCTCTGTGCAGGCCAGTCAAGTTCTTCCACACTGATCTCGACAAACCATTTCTGTATGGACCTCGCTTTGTGCACGGGGGGCGTTGTCATGCTGAAACAGGAATGGGCCTTTACCTGAACTGTTGCCATAAAGTTGGAAGCACAAAGAGAGGGTCCAGTGTTAATCAGCTAAATTGTAATTACTTTGCTACTATGGCCTATTTATTGCCTTACCTCCTCACGCCATTTGCACACACTGTATATAGACATTCTTTTTCTTCTATTGTGTTGTTGACTGTATGTCTGTTTCTTCCATGTGTAACTCTGTGTTGTTGTTTCTGTCGCACTGCTTTGCTTTATCTTGGCCAGGTCGCAGTTGTAAATGAGAACTTGTTCTCAACTAGCCTACCTGGTTAAATAAAGGTGAAATTATTATTATAATTTCTTTAAACAGAATCGTCTACAATGTAATTGTACGCTGTAGTGTTAAGATTTCCCTTCAGTGGAACTAAGGGGCCTAGTCTCCTCCACCAAACTTTACCAAAATATATATCTTTTTTAATTTACCCTTTATTTAACCAGGTAGGCCAGTTGAGAACAAGTTGTCATTTACAACTGCGACCTGGCCAAGATAGAGCAAAGCAGTGCGACAAAAACAACAACACAGAGTTACACATAAACAAAAGTACAGTCAATAACACAATAGAAAAATCTATGTACAGTGTGTGCAAATGTAGTATAGTTGGGAGGTAGGCAATAAATAGACCATAGAGGCGAAAATAATTACAATTTAGCATTAATACTGGAGTGATAGATGTGCAGATGATGATGTGCAAGTAGAGATACTGGGGTGCAAAAGAGCAAGAGGGTAAGTAATAATATGGGGATGAGGTAGTCGGGTGTGCTATTTACAGATTGGCTGTGTACAGGTACAGGGATCGGTAAGCTGCTCTGACAGCTGATGCTTAAAGTTAGATAGGGAGATATGAGTCTCCAGCTTCAGTGATTTTTACAATTCGTTCCAGTCATTGGCAGTAGAGAACTGGAAGGAAAAGCGGCCAAAGGAAGTGTTGGCTTTGGGGATGACCAGTGCAATATACCTGCTGGACCGCGTGCTACAGGTGGGTGTTGCTATGGTGACCAGTGAGCTGAGATAAGGCGGGGCTTTACTTATAGATGACCTGGAGCCAGTTGGTTTGGCGACGGATATGTAGCGAGGGCCAGCCAACGAGAGCATACAGGTCGCAGTGGTATGTAGTATATGGGGCTTTGGTGATAAAATGGATGGCACTGTGATAGACTACATCCAATTTGTTGAGTAGAGTGTTGGAGGCTATTTTATAGATTACATCGCCGAAGTCGAGGATCGGCAGGATGGTCAGTTTTACGAAGGTATGTTTGGCTGCATGAGTGAAGGAGGCTTTGTTGCGAAATAAGAAGCCGATTCTAGATTTAATTTTGGATTGGAGATGCTTAATGTGAGTCTGGAAGGAGAGTTTACAGTCTAACCAGACACCTAGGTATTTGTAGTTGTCCACATATTCTAGGTCAGAACCGTCCAGACTAGTGATGCTAGTCCGGCGGGAGGGTGCGGGCAGCAATCGGCACTTATTTTACTAGCATTTAAAAGCAGTTGGAGGCCACGGAAGGAGTGTTGTATGGCGTTGAAGCTCGTTTGGAGGTTTGTTAGCACAGTGTCCAAAGAAGGGCCAGATGTATACAGAATGGTGTCGTCTGCGTAGAGGTGGATCAGAGAATCACCAGCAGCAAGAGCGACATCATTGATATATACAGAGAAAAGAGTCGGCCCGAGAATTGAACCCTGTGGCACCCCCATAGAGACTGCCAGAGGTCCGGACAACAGGCCCTCCGATTTGACACACTGAAATCTATCTGAGAAGTAGTTGGTGAACCAGGCGAGGCAGTCATTCGAGAAGCCAAGGCTATTGAGTCTGCCGATAAGAATGTGGTGATTGACAGAGTCGAAAGCCTTGGCCAGGTCGATGAATACAGCTGCACAGTACTGTCTTTTATCGATGGCGGTTATGATATTGTTTAGGACCATGAGCATGGCTGAGGTGCACCCGTGACCAGCTCGGAAACCAGATTGCATAGTGGAGAAGGTACGGTGGGATTCGAAATGGTCGGTGATCTGTTTATTAACTTCACTTTCGAAAACTTTCGAAAGGCAGGGCAGGATGGATATAGGTCTATAATAGTTTGGGTCTAGAGTGTCGCCCCCTTTGAAGAGGGGGATGACCGTGGCAGCTTTCCAATCTTTGGGGATCTCAGATGATACGAAAGAGAGGTTGAACAGGCTAGTAATAGGGGTTGCAACAATTTCGGCTGATAATTTTAGAAAGGGAGGGTCCAGATTGTCTAGCCCAGCATTGGGGCATGTAGCGTTCTCCTGGCATCCGCCAAACCCAGATTCGTCCGTCGGACTGCCAAATGGGGAAGAGTGATTCAAAACTCCAGAGAATGCGTTTCCACTGCTCCAGAGTCCAATGGCAGCGACCATTACACCACTCCTGCCGACGCTTGGCATTGCGCATGGTGATCTTAGTGTGCGGCTGCTCGGCCACGGAAACCCATTTCATGAAGCTCCTGACGAACAGTTCTTGTGCTGACGTTGCTTCCAGAGGCAGTTTGGAATGCGATAGTGAGTGTTGCAACCGAGGACAGACGATTTTTGCGCACTACTTCGCTTCAGCTCTCGGCGATCCCGTTCTGTGAGCATGTGTGGCTTACCACTTTGCGACTGAGCCGTTGTTGCTCCTAGACATTTCACTTCACAATAACAGCACTTACAGTTGACCGGGGCAGCTCTAGCAGGGCAGAAATTCGCAGAATTGACTTGTTGGAAAGGTGGCATCAGATAGCAGTGCCACATTGAAAGTCACTGAGCTCTTCAGTTAGCCCATTCTACTGCCAATGTTTGTCTATGGAGATTGCATGGCTGTGTTTTATACACCTTTCAGCAACGGGTTTGGCTGAAATAGCCGAATCCAATCATTTGAAGCGCGTCCACATACTTTTGTATATATAGTGTAGTACATACAGTTCACATACTAGTCATGATACAGTACATTGTACGGAGAAGGTAGTCTGACAGGGATACACCCATAATGTTCCTACTGTTCAGACACTTCCTACTGTTCAGACTGTTTAGACTGTTCCTACTGTTCAGACTGTTCCTACTGTTCAGACTCTTCTTACTGTTCAGACTGTTCCTACTGTTCAGACTGTTCAGACTGTTTAGACTGTTCCTACTGTTCAGACTGTTCCTACTGTTCAGACTGTTCCTACTGTTCAGACTGTTCCTACTGTTCCTACTGTTTAGACTGTTCCTACTGTTTAGACTGTTCCTACTGTTGAGACTGTTCCTACTGTTCAGACTGTTCCTACTGTTCAGACTGTTCCTACTGTTTAGACTGTTCCTACTGTTCAGACTCTTCTTACTGTTCCTATTTTTAATACTCATCAGACTGTCCCGGCTTTCCAGACTGTTGCTATTTTTAATACACTTCAGACTGTTCAGACGTCCCTATTTTTCCTACTGTTCAGACTGTTCCTGCTGTTGAGACTTTTCAGACTGTTCCTGCTGTTCAGCCTGTTCCTACTGTTGAGACTTTTCAGACTGTTCAGCCTGTTCCTACCATTCAGACTGTTCAGACTGTTCCTACTGTTCAGACTGTTCCTGCTGTTCAGCCTGTTCCTACTGTTCAGACTGTTCCTGCTGTTCAGCCTGTTCCTGCTGTTCAGCCTGTTCCTGCTGTTCAGCCTGTTCCTGCTGTTCAGACTGTTCAGACTGTTCCTGCTGTTCAGACTGTTCAGCCTGTTCCTGCTGTTCAGCCTGTTCCTGCTGTTCAGCCTGTTCCTGCTGTTCAGACTGTTCAGACTGTTCCTACTGTTCAGCATGTTCCTACTGTTCCTGCTGTTCAGACTGTTCCTGCTGTTCAGACTGCTCAGATTGTTCCTAAAGGTTATACTGTTCCTATAGGTTATACTGTTCCTAAAGGTTATACTGTTCACATTGTTCCTATAGGTTATACTGTTCCTATAGGTTATACTGTTCCTAAAGGTTATACTGTTCCTATAGGTTATACTGTTCCTATAGGTTATACTGTTCCTATAGGTTATACTTTTCCTATAGGTTATACTGTTCCTATAGGTTATACTGTTCCTAAAGGTTATACTGTTCAGATTGTTCCTATAGGTTATACTGTTCCTAAAGGTTATACTGTTCCTATAGGTTATACTGTTCCTATAGGTTATACTGTTCAGATTGTTCCTATAGGTTATACTGTTCCTAAAGGTTATACTGTTCCTATAGGTTATACTGTTCCTATAGGTTATACTGTTCCTAAAGGTTATACTGTTCCTATAGGTTATACTGTTCCTATAGGTTATACTGTTCCTATAGGTTATACTGTTCCTATAGGTTATACTGTTCCTATAGGTTATACTGTTCCTATAGGTTATACTGTTCCTATAGGTTATACTGTTCCTATAGGTTATACTGTTCCTAAGGTTATACTGTTCCTATAGGTTATACTGTTCCTATAGGTTATACTGTTCCTATAGGTTATACTGTTCAGATTGTCCTATAGGTTATACTGTTCCTAAGGTTATACTGTTCCTATAGGTTATACTGTTCCTATAGGTTATACTGTTCCTAAGGTTATACTGTTCCTATAGGTTATACTGTTCCTATAGGTTATACTGTTCCTATAGGTTATACTGTTCCTATAGGTTATACTGTTCCTAAGGTTATACTTTCCTATAGGTTATACTGTTCCTATAGGTTATACTGTTCCTATAGGTTATACTGTTCCTATAGGTTATACTGTTCCTAAAGGTTATACTGTTCCTATAGGTTATACTGTTCCTATAGGTTATACTGTTCAGATTGTTCCTATAGGTTATACTGTTCCTATAGGTTATACTGTTCCTATAGGTTATACTGTTCCTATAGGTCATACTGTTCAGATTGTTCCTATAGGTTATACTGTTCCTATAGGTTATACTGTTCCTTTAGGTTATACTGTTCCTATAGGTTATACTGTTCCTATAGGTTATACTGTTCCTATAGGTTATACTGTTCCTAAAGGTTATACTGTTCAGATTGTTCCTATAGGTTATACTGTTCCTATAGGTTATACTGTTCCTATAGGTTATACTTTTCCTATAGGTTATACTGTTCCTATAGGTTATACTGTTCAGACTGTTCAGACTGTTCAGACTGTTCAGACTGCTCAAACTGTTCCGACTGTTCAGACTCTTCTTACTGTTCAGACTGCTCAGATTGTTCCTATAGGTTATACTGTTCAGAGTGTTCCTGCTGTTCAGACTGTTCCCACTGTTCAGACTGTTCAGACTGTTTCTTCTGTTCAGACTGTTTCTTCTGTTCAGACTGTTTCTTCTGTTCAGACTGTTTCTACTGTTCAGACTGTTTCTTCTGTTCAGACTGTTTCTACTGTTCAGACTGTTCCTACTGTTCCTACTGTTCAGCCTGTTCCTACTGTTCAGACTGTTTCTACTGTTCAGACTGTTCCTACTGTTCCGACTGTTCCGACTGTTCAGACTCTTCTTACTGTTCAGACTGCTCAGATTGTTCCTATAGGTTATACTGTTCAGAGTGTTCCTGCTGTTCAGACTGTTCCCACTGTTCAGACTGTTCAGACTGTTTCTTCTGTTCAGACTGTTGCTACTGTTCAGACTGTTTCTACTGTTCAGACTGTTTCTTCTGTTCAGACTGTTCCGACTGTTCCTACTGTTCAGCCTGTTCCTACTGTTCAGCCTGTTCCTACTGTTCAGACTGTTTCCACTGTTCAGACTGTTCCTACTGTTCAGACTGTTTCTACTGTTCAGACTGTTTCTTCTGTTCAGACTGTTCCTACTGTTCAGACTGTTTCTTCTGTTCAGACTGTTTATTCTGTTCAGACTGTTTCTACTGTTCAGACTGTTTCTACTGTTCAGACTGTTTCTACTGTTCAGACTGTTTCTTTTGTTCAGACTGTTCCTACTGTTCAGACTTTCTTCTGTTCAGACTGTTTCTTCTGTTCAGACTGTTTCTACTGTTCAGACATACAGTATGTAGCTAGTCGTAGTACCGTACACACACATAGTAGTCAGACATCCTGTATGTAGCTAGTCGTAGTACATACATAGTCTTCTTCTTTACATACTGCCATAGTAGTCATGTCCTTCCACGTCTCTCTGTCTCACACCTGTGTGTCTCCTTCCAGAGTCAGAGGAGATCAAGGCGTGTCCTCGTTGTGGGGCCTACATCATGAAGACCAACGACGGCAGCTGTAACCGGATGAACTGTACCGTGTGCGCCTGCCAGTTCTGCTGGCTGTGTATGCAAGAGATCACCGACGTGCACTACCTCAGGTAGCTATAGCCACTGTTACTAACGGTTACCACTACCTCAGGTAGCTATAGCCACTGTTACTAACGGTTACCACTACCTCGTGTAGCTAGTCACTGTTACTAACGGTTACCACTACCTCATGTAGCTAGTCACTGTTACTAACGGTTACCACTACCTCATGTAGCTAGTCACTGTTACTAACGGTTACCACTACCTCATGTAGCTAGTCACTGTTACTAACGGTTACCACTACCTCATGTAGCTAGTCACTGTTACTAACGGTTACCACTACCTCGTGTAGCTAGTCACTGTTACTAACGGTTACCACTAGGGCTGTGGCAGTCGTTTAATTTTGTCAGCCGGTTATTGTCATGCAAAAGACTGATGGTCTCAAGTGGTGTTTTCCGCTAATGGAACATTTGTGCTTATAGCCTACTGCCACGTGTGCATTGCCACCTCTTACAATGTGAACAAATCGCCTCACAGTTTATCGACATTTTAAGCTGAACGTTCTGATTTGCCACATTGCATGAAAAATGTTTTTGTTTTTTTATGCTAGTGGTTGTATTAATTTGGGATCTATCACATCCCACAACTGTCCCAGACTATGTTTGTAATATTTATTTTTCCCACAGAATGGAATAGGTTGACTTTTGTACTATGGGGGATAGTAGATTGACATAGGCTAGTGCTTTTGCTCTTCGTTAGGCCTACTCATCTTGTTGACTGACAAAAAGTAAACGTGGACCGTTCTTCCAATATCTTCAATATGCACATCGGAATTGGATAAGAACGTGCGGAGTGGCATCCCTGATGCGTCTGTCTTCACTTGTAGCCTGTGAGAAAGACCCGATCACGTGACAGAGAGCCGTGTGAGGGAGAGATGCTTCAGATTGCACAGCACACTCAGGGAGAAGGGCACAACGCAGCACTCTGGTGAAGCAAAAGGGGCATGGATTTTATTTAGCGTGCGTTACGGCCACAAAGAGGATTCCGCCGTGAAATTCGAGGCATTAATAAGTGCTTGTCAAATTGTTAATAATAGAGTATTGCCTGCGGGGGAAAAAAACAAAGCAGAGCTCATTTATTTATTCATTTAAAATCATCATTAGAGTCGCGTCCTGCAGCCTTACAATGTATTAAAAATCAAAACATATCAGACCAACGTTTGTAGAACAACTAAAGTTACATTAATAACTCTAAATTAAGCATATAGGAGGACCTGCAGTTGAAGTTGGAAGTTTGCATACACCTTAGCCATATACATTTAAACTCAGTTTTTCACAATTCACAACATTTAATCCTAGTAAAAATTTCCCGGTCAGTTAGGATCACCACTTTATTTTGAGAATGTGAAATGTCAGAATAATAGTAGAGAGAATGATTTATTTCATCACATTCCCAGTGGGTCAGAAGTTTACATACACTCAATTAGTATTTGGTAGCATTGCCTTTAAATTGTTGAACTTGAGTCAAACGTTTTAGGTAGCCTTCCACAAGCTTCCCACAATAAGTTGGGTTAATTTTGGCCCATTCCTCCTGACAGAGCTGGTGTAACTGAGTCAGGTTTGTAGGCCTCCTTGCTCGCACACGCTTTTTCAGTTCTGCTCACAATTTTGTATGGGTTTGAGGTCAGGGCTTTGTGATGGCCACTCCAATACCTTGACTTTGTTGTCCTTATGCCATTTTGCCACAACTTTGGAAGTATGCCTGGGGTCACTGTCCATTTAGAAGACCCATTTGCGACCAAGCTTTAACTTCCTGACTGATGTCTTGAGATGTTGCTTCAATATATCCACATCATTTTCCTTCCTCATTAAGTTATTTATTTTGTGAAGTGCACCAGTCCCTCCTACAGCAAAGCACCCCCACAAAATGATGCTGCCACCCCTGTGCTTCACGGTTGGGATGCTGTTCTTCGGCTTGCAAGCCTCCCCCTTTTTCCTCCAAACATAATGATGGTCATTATGGCCAAATAGTAATATTTTTGTTTCATCAGACCAGAGGACATTTCTCCAAAAAGTATGATCTTTGTCCCCATGTGCAGTTGCAAACTGTAGTCTGGCTTTTTTATGGCGGTTTTGGAGCAGTGGCTTCTTCTTTGCTGAGCGGCCTTTCAGGTTATGTCGATATAGGACTCGTTTTACTGTGGATATAGATACTTTTGTACCTGTTTTCTTCAGCATCTTCACAAGGTCCTTTGCTGTTGTTCTGGGATTGATTTGCACTTTTCGCACCAAAGTACGTTCATCTCTAGGAGACAGAACATGTCTCCTTCCTGAGCGGTATGACAGCTGCGTTGTCCCATGGTGTTTATACTTGCGTACTATTGTTTGTACAGATGAACGTGGTACTTTCAGTCGTTTGGAAATTGCTCCCAAGGATGAACCAGACTTGTGGAGGTCTACAATAATTTTTCTGAGGTCTTGGCTGATTTCTTTTGAGTTTCCAATGATGTCAAGCAAAGAGGCACTGAGTTTGAAGGTAGGCCTTGAAATACATCCACAGGTACACCTCCAATTGACTCAAATGATGTCTAATTAGCCTATCAGAAGCTTCTAAAGCCATGACATCATTTTCTGGAATTTTCCAAGCTGTTTAAAGGCACAGTCAACTTAGTGTATGTACACTTCTGACCCAATGGAATTGTGATACAGTGAATTATAAGTGAAATAATCTGTCTGTAAACAATTGTTGGAAAAATGACTTGTGTCATGCACAAGGTAGATGTCCTAACCGACTTGCCAAAACTATAGTTTGTTAACAAGAAATTTGTGAAGTGGTTGAAAAATGAGTTTTAATGACTCCAACGTAAGTCTATTTAAACTTCTGACTTCAACTGTATCTCTTTATTAACCGCACAACACAGAATAGTGAGCCCTCCCTCAAATCGTTTGGAGAAAATATTTATATATTTTTTCAGCTTTGATCAATTGTTTTCTTCATACTATAAAATAATATAAAATAATGCCACGGAATTATAAGCAAATCTTGTCCGCTAAATGAACTAGTGTAGCCCACAGCCATTTGGCATAGCCACATCAGGGCCTAAAATAAGGACAACTCAGAGGATGCTATTCTTTTCTTCTGAAATACACTACATTTTCTTCATATCACGCTTCTTTAGACCTGTCTAAAATAAATAATGGATTTATTGTGAAGACTTATTAGACTTTTAAAAATAGCTTGTAGACTATGTGTGGGAGCCAGGAGTTACTAAATGTGTTTATGTTAATTAACGGTAAATTACGGTGAGACGGACAGTTATTTGCTTGACAATCACCGGCTGACAAAAATTCGTGACCTCCACAGCCCTATGACTCATGACTGCTGGTGTGGCGGTAATACGGTCACCGCAAAAGCCCTAGTTACCACTACCTCAGGTAGCTATAGACACTGTTACTAACGGTTACCACTACCTCAGGTAGCTATAGACACTGTTACTAACGGTTACCACTACCTCAGGTAGCTATAGACACTGTTACTAACGGTTACCACTACCTCAGGTAGCTATAGACACTGTTACTAACGGTTACCACTACCTCAGCTAGCTATAGACACTGTTAGTAACGGTTACCACTACCTCAGGTAGCTATAGACACTGTTACTAACGGTTACCACTACCTCAGCTAGCTATAGACACTGTTAGTAACGGTTACCACTACCTCAGGTAGCTATAGACACTGTTAGTAACGGTTACCACTAACTCAGGTAGCTATAGACACTGTTACTAACGGTTACCACTACCTCAGGTAGCTATGGGACACAGGCAGATACACAGGACAGACAGCGGACACAGATACATAAAGAGAAATGTAACCAAAGAGAGAGACCTTCAGGCTCTACTCGAAGGTACTGTCATGTCAATTTAGGTCAGACTGAAAAAGCTTATGGGATTTTAAAGATGCATAGATTCCAGCCATCAGATAAAATGTGGCATTATATACTACCCACGTCTTTCTCACATGAGTTCTAAGCTACGGTAGTAGAGGTTAGTGGTCCAGAGAGGAGCAAGCCAACACATCCCTATAGCTAGTATCTGAGTTCACTCCAAATGGCACCCTATTCCCTATATAGTGCACTACTTCCCTATTGGCTCTGGTCGAATGTAGTGCACTATATAGGGAATAGGGTACCATTTGGATGGAAATATACACAAGCTATAGGGATGTGTGGTTTGCTGCTATGTCTCTGTTTCTAACTGTTTTAACGACATGGGGGTGGAGTGGTAGCAGCCATTGATTATTCCAGTGTTGGACGAGCGCCAGTGCAGACTTTTCATCCATTAAATCACCCAAATCTGCTTCCAGGGTGTATCCCAAATGGCCTCATTTTCCCTACAGAGTTAATGGCCCTCTATTCCCTACAGAGTTAATGGCCCTCTATTCCCTACAGAGTTAATGGCCCTCTATTCCCTACAGAGTTAATGGCCCTCTATTCCCTACAGAGTTAATGGCCTTCTAGTCCCTACAGAGTTAATGGCCCCTCTATTCCCTACAGAGTTAATGGCCCTCTATTCCCTACAGAGTTAATGGCCCTCTATTCCCCACAGAGTTAATGGCCCTCTATTCCCTACAGAGTTAATGGCCCTCTATTCCCTACAGAGTTAATGGCCCTCTATTCCCTACAGAGTTAATGGCCCTCTATTCCCTACAGAGTTAATGGCCCTCTATTCCCCACAGAGTTAATGGCCCTCTATTCCCTACAGAGTTAATGGCCCTCTATTCCCCACAGAGTTAATGGCCCTCTATTCCCCACAGAGTTAATGGCCCCCTATTCCCCACAGAGTTAATGGCCCTCTATTCCCTACAGAGTTAATGGCCCTCTATTCCCTACAGAGTTAATGGCCCTCTATTCCCTACAGAGTTAATGGCCCTCTATTCCCTACAGAGTTAATGGCCCTCTATTCCCTACAGAGTTAATGGCCCTCTATTCCCTACAGAGTTAATGGCCCTCTATTCCCTACAGCGTTAATGGCCCTCTATTCCCTAGACAGTCAAATGGCTCCCTTTTCCCTAGACAGTCAAATGGCTCCCTTTTCCCTAGACAGTGAAATGGACCCCTTTTCCCTAGACAGTCAAATGGCTCCCTTTTCCCTAGACAGTCAAATGGCTCCCTTTTCCCTAGACAGTCAAATGGCTCCCTTTTCCCTAGACAGTGAAATGGACCCCTATTCCCTAGACAGTGAAATGGCTCCCTTTTCCCTAGACAGTGAAATGGACCCCTATTCCCTAGACAGTGAAATGGACCCCTATTCCCTAGACAGTGAAATGGCTCCCTTTTCCCTAGACAGTGCAATGGACCCCTATTCCCTAGACAGTGAAATGGACCCCTATTCCCTAGACAGTCAAATGGACCCCTATTCCCTAGACAGTGAAATGGACCCCTATTCCCTAGACAGTGAAATGGACCCCTATTCCCTAGACAGTGAAATGGACCCCTATTCCCTAGACAGTCAAATGGACCCCTATTCCCTAGACAGTGAAATGGACCCCTATTCCATAGACAGTGAAATGGACCCCTATTCCCTAGACAGTCAAATGGACCCCTATTCCCTAGACAGTGAAATGGACCCCTATTCCCTAGACAGTCAAATGGACCCCTATTCCCTAGACAGTCAAATGGACCCCTATTCCCTAGACAGTCAAATGGACCCCTATTCCCTAGACAGTCAAATGGACCCCTATTCCCTAGACAGTGAAATGGACCCCTATTCCCTAGACAGTCAAATGGACCCCTATTCCCTAGACAGTGAAATGGACCCCTATTCCCTAGACAGTGAAATGGACCCCTATTCCCTAGACAGTCAAATGGACCCCTATTCCCTAGACAGTCAAATGGACCCCTATTCCCTACACAGTGAAATGGACCCCTTTATCCTAGACAGTCAAATGGACCCCTATTCCCTAGACAGTGAAATGGACCCCTATTCCCTACACAGTGAAATGGACCCCTATTCCCTACACAGTGAAATGGACCCCTTTATCCTAGACAGTCAAATGGACCCCTTTATCCTAGACAGTCAAATGGACCCCTTTATCCTAGACTGTCAAATGGACCCCTTTATCCTAGACAGTCAAATGGACCCCTTTATCCTAGACAGTCAAATGGACCCCTTTATCCTAGACAGTCAAATGGACCCCTATTCCCTAGACAGTGAAATGGACCCCTATTCCCTACACAGTGAAATGGACCCCTTTATCCTAGACAGTCAAATGGACCCCTTTATCCTAGACAGTCAAATGGACCCCTTTATCCTAGACAGTCAAATGGACCCCTTTATCCTAGACAGTCAAATGGACCCCTTAATCCTAGACAGTCAAATGGACCCCTTTATCCTAGACAGTCAAATGGACCCCTTTATCCTAGACAGTCAAATGGACCCCTTTATCCTAGACAGTCAAATGGACCCCTTTATCCTAGACAGTCAAATGGACCCCTTTATCCTAGACAGTCAAATGGACCACTTTATCCTAGACAGTCAAATGGACCCCTTTATCCTAGACAGTCAAATGGACCCCTTTATCCTAGACAGTCAAATGGACCACTTTATCCTAGACAGTCAAATGGACCCCTTTATCCTAGTCAGTGCTTTCAGAGAGTGTTCATACCCCTTTTCTTATTCCACATGTTGTTGTGTTACAGCCTGAATTCAAAATGAAAAAATAAAGTAAAATCACCCATCTACAATATCCGATAATTTCTGTTCCTACTTTTCAGACGGTTCCTACTGATCTCAGTGTTCAGACTGTTCAGATTTTTTTCTCCCAATACACGATAAACACAAAATGAAAACATATATATTTTTTTAAATATTTGCAAAATGATTGAAAATGAAATACAGAAATCTAATTTACATAAGTATTCACACCCCTGAGTCAATACATGTTAGAATCACATTTGGCAGTGATTACAGCTTTGAATCTTTCTGAGTGAGTCTCTAAGAGCTGTGAGTTTTTCCGGGTAAGTCTCTAAGAGCTGTGAGTTTTTCCGGGTAAGTCTCTAAGAGCTGTGAGTCTTTCTGGGTAAGTCTCTGAGAGCTTTGCACACCTGGATTATACAATATTTGGCCATTATTCTTTTTAAAATTCTTCAAACTCTGTCAAATTGGTTGTTGATCATTACTAGACAAGTGTTTTCAAGTCTTGCCATAGATTTTCAAGCCGATTTAAGTCAAAACTGTAACTCGGCCACATTTACTGTCTTCTTGTTAAGCAAGTCCAGTGTAGATTTCGCTTTTGTGTTTTAGGTTATTGTCCTGCTGAAAGGTGAATTCATCTCCCAGTGTCAGGTGGAAAGCAGACTGAACCAGGTTTTCCTCAAGGATTGTTCCTGTGCTTAGCTCCATTACGTTTATTTTTATCATGAAAACTTCCCAGTCCTTAACGATGACAAGCATACCCATAACATGATGCAGCCACCGCTATGCTTTAAAATATGGAGAGTGTTATTCAGTAATGTGTTGTATTGGATTTGCCCCAAACATAAGATTTTGTATTCAGGACATTAAGTTAATTTCTTCACCACATTTTTGGAAGTTTTACTTTAGTGCCTTATTGCAAACAGGAGGCATGTTTTGGAGTATTTTTATTCTGTACAGTCTTCCTTCTTTTCACACTGTCATTTAGGTTAGTATTGTTGAGTAACTACAATGTTGTTGATCCATCCTCAGTTATCTGCTATCACAGCCATTTAAACTCTGTAACTGTTTTAAAGTCACAGGTGGACTCATGATGAAATTCCTGAGCAGTTTCCTTCCTCTTCGGCAACTGAATTAGGAATGCCACCTGTATCTTTGTAGTGACTGGGTGTATTGACACACAATCCAATGTAATTAATAATTTCACCATGCTCAAAGGGATATTCAATGTCTGCTTTTATTTATTTTTATCCATCTGCCAATAGGTGCCCTTCTTTGCGAGGCATTGGAAAACCTTCCTTGGTCTTTGTGGTTGAATCGTTGTTTGGAATTAACTGCTCAACTGAGGGACCGTACAGATTATTATATGTGAGGGGTACAGAGATGAGGTAGTCATTCAAAGTCATTCATGTTAAACACTATTATTGCACACAGTGATTCCACCCAACTTATTATGTCACTTGTTAAGACATCTTTTTTACTCCTGAGGTTTTTTTAGGCTTGCTCTAACACAGGTTTTGAATACTTAAGACTCAAGACATTTCAGCTTTTCATTGAAAAAAATTAATTTGTCAAATTTTGGAAAACCATAATTCCACTTTGACATTATGAGGTATTGTGTGTAGGCCGGTGATCTCAATATCTTCATATGGTTGCACTCAGCAGACATTCATTTACTCAATAAATGTTCCTTTTGTTCGATAAAGTCTCTTTATATCCAAAAACCTCCGTTTTGTTCGCGCGTTTTCTTCAGTAATCCATAGGCTCAAACGCAGTCAAAACAGGCAGAAAAAAATCCAAATTGTATCCGTAAAGTTCATAGAAACATGTCAAACGATGTTTATATTCAATCCTGAGGTTGTATTTAGCCTAAATAATCGATAATATTTCAACCGGACAATAACGTCGTCAATTTAAAAGGTAAACAAGAAACGCATTCTCTCGGTCGCGCGCATGAAAAAGCTCTGTGACACTTTAGGGTCCACTCATTCAGACTGCTCTTACTTCCTCATTTTTCAGAATACAAGCCTGAAACAATTTCTAAAGACTGTTGACATCTAGTGGAAGGCATAGGAACTGCAATTTGAGTCCTAAGTCAATGGATACTCTAATGGCATTGAATAGAAAACTACAAAACCAACAAATAAACTACTTCCTGAATGGATTTCTCTCAGGTTTTCGCCTGCCAAATCAGGTTTTATACTCACAGACACTATTTTAACAGTTTTGGAAACTTTAGAGTGTTTTCTATCAAAATATACCAGTTATATGCATATTATATCTTCTGGGCCCGAGAAGCAGGCAGTTTAATTTGGGCATGCTTTTCATCCAAAATTCTGAATGCTATCCCCTACCTTAGAGAAGTCAAGAATTTTTTTTACTCCTGAGCTTTTTTTAGGCTTGCTCTAACACAGGTTTTGAATACTTAAGACTCAAGACATTTCAGCTTTTCATTTACATTTTTTTAATTTGTCAAATTTTGGAAAACCATAATTCCACTTTGACATTATGAGGTATTGTGTGTAGGCCGGTGACACAACATCTCAATGTTAATCCATTTAACATTCAGGCTGTAACAACAACAACATGTGGAAAAAGTTGAAGGGTGTGAATACTTTCTGAAGGTATTGTATATGGAACAAACTCTCATGAATGCATTGCAGTCCCTCATGCTGTACATTCTAGTCCGTCCTCTAAACTCTTCTTCCTGTCTTTCGTCTTCTTCCTCCAGTCCCTCAGGTTGTACGTTCTGGGGGAAGAAGCCGTGGTCTCAGACCCGGAAGGTGCTGTGGCAGGTGGGCATGCTGCTCGGCGCCCCAGTAATCATCTCTCTCATCGCTGGCATCGCCATCCCCGTCATCATAGTGGGCATTCCCATTTACATGGGCCGCAAGGTACGAGGGCATGTTGACCCCTAACCTTAGCCCATTTACATGGGCCGCAAGGTACGAGGACATGTTGACCCCTAACCTTAGCCCATCTACATGGGTCGCAAGGTACGAGGACATGTTGACCCCTAACCTTAGCCCATCTACATGGGCCGCAAGGTACGAGGGCATGTTGACCCCTAACCTTAGCCTATTTACATGGGCCGCAAGGTACGATGACATGTTGACCCCTAACCTTAGCCCATCTACATGGGCCGCAAGGTACGAGGGCATGTTGACCCCTAACCTTAGCCTATTTACATGGGCCGCAAGGTACGAGGACATGTTGACCCCTAACCTTAGCCCATCTACATGGGCCGCAAGGTACGAGGATATGTTGACCCCTAACCTTAGCCCATCTACATGGGCCGAAAGATAGGAGGACATATTGACCCTTAACCCTAACCCATCTCCATGGGCCGAAAGGTAGGAGGACATATTGACCCTTAACCCTAACCCATCTCCATGGGCCGAAAGGTAGGAGGACATATTGACCCTTAACCCTAGCCCCTAACCCAGCTACATGTGCTGAAATATAGGACCTTGTCTTATGCAGAGAGAAAAAGAATGTCCGCTCACTGTGAAGTCTGTCTGCTCTTTTTCTGCTCTCAAGTGATATTTTAATAAAGCTATCGGTGACACAAATATAACAATTCAACCATTTTTTCTGAATTGAAATTGTAAAAAACGACTAATGATACCTTATATGATCATGTCGACCATTTTGACATCATGAGTTCTTCTTCCCCTCCCCCCCAGGTCCACGGTCGCTGTAAGAAGAACAATATCTCAGGTAGTAAACATTACCTAACGGTGGCCAGTGGCGTCATGATGTCCGTGTTCGTGTCGCCTGTCATAGCTGCTGTCACTGTGGGTAAGGACAGCGACAAACAATGACAACACAAACAACGAGATCACAAACAACGAGAACACCTCTCCATCTTGTCCACTAAACCCTAAGAGTTAGGCTGTAATTTACAGGGCAACTTGCACTTCCTGATTTGTTTTTCATGAATACTCATTAAGAAATGTTAGCGGACATGACTGAAGGCAAACGACATTTGTCTTGGGGTTGTGGTTTGAAGTGGGTGTTTCTTGGTTGTATCTTTGCCATGCAATCACAACAAAAAGTCCCAGTAGTGAGTACAGCAAGGTCATTTAAGCTAGCTGTGGTTTGGCGAGAACAACGTTTTGAAGTTGAGGACTTCTCCCCTCCCTCCTGACTTGCCATCTCAAGATTGTCAGCTAATTCAGTACTATGTTGGCTTAACCATGTACTGACCTTGTGTTTAGCCAAGCTGACAACAGCTAGCTAGCATAGCTTGGTGATAGCTGCAGCTGGCTAGACTATCAAATCAAAAGCAAATCAAATCCAATTTTATTGGTCACATACACATGGTTAGCAGATGTTAATGCGAGTGTAGCGAAATGCTTGTGCTTCTAGTTCCGACAGTGCAACAATACCTTACAAGTAATCTAACAATTCCACAACAACTACCTAAGACACACAAATCTAAGTAAAGGAATGGAATAAGAAAATATACATATAAATATATGGATGAGCAATGACCGAGTGGCAAAGCTTGCCTATGCAAGATGCAATAGATGGTATAAAATACAGTATATACACATGAGATGAGTAATGCAAGATATGTAAACATTATTAAAGTGGCATTATTAGTGTGACTAGTGATCAATTTATTAAAGTGGCCAATGATTTCAAGATATCTAGCTGACAGCAGCTAGCTAGCATAGCTTGGTGATAGCTGCAGCTTTCTCAGTCAAATCAGTTATGGTAAGAAATCAAGAGCCAGTGTCTGGACTGTGTTTCACAAGACACTCGTTCTACAACGCTTTGCTACGAAAGTAGCTTGCAACTTAGTTTCAACGTTTCATCACATCGTGTACTATATTCAGGGGCGGCAGGTAGCCTAGTGGTTAGAGCGTTGGACTAGGAACCGGAAGGTTTGCTAGATCGAATCCCCCGAGCTGACAAGGTAAAAATCTGTCATTCTGCCCCCGAACAAGGCAGTTAACCAGTTAACCCACTGTTCCTAGGCCGTCATTGAAAATAAGAATTTGCCTAGTTAAATAAAGGTTAAGATTTTTTTTTTTTAAACAATAATATTTGCTGTTAAAGTCAGAGTCTATCATCTGTTTAATAGTGTTACTTTCCATCACACTGTGTTGTTATAATGGTACATGCAGTATTTTGGAAAAACTACTTCCTGGACAATAGAACAGCAATAAAGCAGTAATAGAAGTAATCCCAAATGGCACCCTATTCCATATGAGCCCTGGTCAAAAGTAGTGCACGACATAGGGAATAGGGTGCAGTTTGGGACTCAGTCATTGATGTCTTACTGGGTCAGAGATGGGTGAAGATAGAATATGACTTACTGGGAGAGAGAGAGATGGGTGAAGATAGAATATGACTTACTGGGAGAGAGAGAGATGGGTGAAGATAGAATATGACTTACTGGGAGAGAGAGAGATGGGTGAAGATAGAATATGACTTACTGGGAGAGAGAGAGATGGGTGAAGATAGAATATGACTTACTGGGAGATATTGTTTATTTCACTTGTGTATATTATCAACATCACTTGCTTTGGTATAGTTAACATATGTTTCCATGACAATAAAGACCCTTCAATTGAATTGAGATGGTTCCTGGTCCAACGTCATAAGTTTAACTCTACCAGAGAGAGGCCCGAGGACACACACACACACACACACACACACTCCATTGGTCAACTGGCTATCTCCTCATATGGTTCTCCTCTCAATCTGAGAAAAGAGCTGACGCGCACAAGAAACACACACACACAGAATAGCCCTGGAATTGCCTTAGAATAGCTTTGGAATAGCTTTGGAATAGCCTTGGAATAGCCCTGGAATAGCCCTGGGATAGACCTGGAATAGACCTGGAATAGACCTGGAATAGACCTGGAATAGCCCTGGAATAGACCTGGGATAGACCTGGAATAGCCTTGGAATAGACCTGGAATAGACCTGGGATAGACCTGGAATAGACCTGGAATAGACCTGGAATAGCCCTGGAATAGACCTGGGATAGACCTGGAATAGCCTTGGAATAGACCTGGAATAGACCTGGAATAGCCTTGGGATAGACCTGGAATAGCCCTGGGATAGACCTGGAATAGACCTGGAATAGACCTGGAATAGCCCTGGAATAGACCTGGAATAGACCTGGAATAGACCTGGAATAGACCTGGAATAGACCTGGAATAGACCTGGAATAGACCTGGAATAGACCTGGAATAGACCTGGAATAGCCCTGGAATAGACCTGGGATAGACCTGGAATAGACCTGGAATAGACCTGGAATAGACCTGGAATAGACTTGACTCCTTATTCTCTTTGATGACTTGTAATTTCATAACATGTTTGTCTCTGGCAGAAGCCTGGGTTCAAATAGTATTAGGTTTCTTTCAAATCCTTAACCTGTGTCTGATGAATCTTTGACATGCAATAGTCCCAAAAGTGCAAACCCCACCCATCTGGCACTCAAGGCATGCTCAATCAAATGAATTGCAAATACTATTTGAACCCAGGTATTTCTCTGGCAGAAGCCTGGGGCATGGGAGCTTACTGCTGCCTCACTGGTTTGTGTATGTGTGCTCTGCCTGACCCTGCCGCCTCTGAAGTGTCACTACCATCACCACACTGTTGAACTGAAGGCTGGGCCTCAGCACATTAGCCTCTCCCTCTTTCTCCACACATCCCCCTCTCCATCCATTCATCTCTCCATCCCTCTCTCTCTCTCCATCTGAAAGGACTTGTCTGTTCTTGTGGGCTTCAGCTCTGACGCTCTCTTTTTTCTATCCCTCTTTCTCCTTGTCTCTCTTCCTCTCTTTCTCTCTCTCTCTCCTTCTCTCTGTCTCCCCCGTCCCTCTTTCTATTTCTCTCTTTCTCCTCCTTGTCTCTCTTTCTCTCTCTGTCCTTCTCTCAGTCTCTCCATCCCTCTTTCTCTCTATCTTTCCCTCTTTCTCCTCCTTGTCTTTCTCTCTCTCTCCTCTCTCTCCTCTCTGTCTCCCCAGTCCATCTTTCTCTCTCTTTTCGTCTTTCTCCTCCTTGTCTTTTTCTCTCTCCTCTCTGTCTCCCCCGTCCCTCTTTCTCTCTCTTTTCGTCTTTCTCCTCCTTGTCTCTCTCCCCCCCTCTCTCCCTGTCTCTCCCATCCCTATGTACTGGTGTCACCCTGTCTGCGGGTCATTGATGCCACAGTATCCTATAATGTCCAGTGTAGCGTTGACAATATGGCGCTTTTTGTTTGTCATGTGACCACTGTTGTGTCCCCAACATTTCTGACCGAGTTTCATGTTCCTGTGATGCAGCGCTCTACAGTGAAGCCTTTTGTACATCAGGTTAAAGTTCATACTAGGTTAGATGTACTGGGAAGAGGAAGAGAAAGTCTAGCTGGCAATGTCAGTCCTGTTTCCATTTTTGTTACTTTAACCCAGTCATCCGTGGGAGAGAGAGATGGGTGAAGATAGATGTATTGGTGCGTCAGGTAGCCTAGTGGTTAGAGCGTTGGGCCAGTAACAGAAAAGGTTGCTAGATCGAATCCCAGAGCTGACAAGGTAAAAAAATGTGTCGTTCTGCCCCTGAACAATTCTGCCCCTGAACAATTCTGCCCCTATTCGATTTATTGCCTACCTCATGCCTTTTGCACACATTGTATATAGATTCTCTTTTTTTCTACCATGTTATTGACTTGTTTATTGTTTACTCCATGTGTAACTCTGTGTTGTCTGTTCACACTACTATGCTTTATCTTGGCCAGGTCGCAGTTGCAAATGAGAACTTGTTCTCAACTAGCCTACCTGGTTAAATAAAGGTGGAAAAAAAAAAAAACAAAAAAAAAAAAACAAGGGAGTTTAACCCACTGTTCCCCGGTAGGCTGTCATTGTAAAATAAGAATTTGTTCTTAACTGACTTGTCTAGTTAAATAAAGGTTAAATAAATACAAATAAATACAAATCTCTGCGTACTCTTAGTTGTTCTCATGTATTGTTTATTTATTTTGACAGGAAGTCCTGTTGAAACCAAGGTGTCTGTCATACCAGGAATCACTCTTCTAGCTACATTCATATGTTAAAATGTGCCGGTTATTTTCCACAGGGTAACATTTATTGACAAGGAAATACAGGTACCTCAGTCAGTCTCTCATCCTGTCTCTTCCTGTCCCTCTTGTAGGGGTGGGCGTCCCGTTGATGTTGACGTATGTCTACGGGGTCGTCCCCATGTCGCTCTGTCGGAACGGATGGTGCCGGCAGCAGAACGAGCCCCCAGAAACACATAAGATACAACTGGAAGACCTAGCCAGCTGTAAGGGGCTTTAGTATAGTATATTGGATAATGCTAAATATTGTATCTAATGCTTACCTATATTTTGTATTTTTGTTTTAAGAACTATGTACATTATATTATAAGTAAAAAGATTCCTGAATGCTTTTATTAAAGTAACTCAACTTATCCCATCTTGAATTGTTCAGCAGTGAGTAGTTCAAAGTAAACTCAAATATACCAGTCCAATAGATTAGTCCGATAGACCAGTCCAATAGATCACCAATAGATCAGTCCAATAGATCACAATAGACCAGTCCAATAGACCAGTCCAATAGATCACAATAGACTAGTCCAATAGACCAGTCCAATAGAACACCAATAGATCAGTCCAATAGATCACAATAGACCAGTCCAATAGATCACAACAGATCAGTCCAATAGATCAGTCCAATAGATCACAATAGACCAGTCCAATAGACCAGTCCAATAGACCAGTCCAATAGATCACAACAGATCAGTCCAATAGATCACAACAGATCAGTCCAATAGATCAGTTCAATAGACCAGTCCGATAGATCACAATAGACCCGTCAAATTGATCACAGATAGATCCATCCAATAGACCCGTCCAATAGATCAGTTCAATAGATCAGTCCAATAGATCACTAATAGATCAGTCCAATAGATCACGAATAGATCAGTCCAATAGATCACCAATAGACCAGTCCAATAGACCAGTCCAATAGACCAGTCCAATAGACCAGTCCAATAGATCACCAATAGACCAGTCCAATAGATCAGTCCAATAGACCAGTCCAATAGATCACCAATAGACCAGTCCAATAGATCAGTCCAATAGACCAGTCCAATAGATCACATTGGATCAGTCAAATAGATCACTAATATATCAATCCAATAGATTAGTCCAATAGATCAGTCCAATAGACCAGTCCAATAGATCAGTCCAATAGACCAGTCCAATAGATCACCAATAGACCAGTCCAATAGATCAGTCCAATAGACCAGTCCAATAGATCACCAATAGACCAGTCCAATAGATCAGTCCAATAGACCAGTCCAATAGATCACATTGGACCAGTCCAATAGATCACATTGGATCAGTCAAATAGATCACTAATATATCAATCCAATAGATTAGTCCAATAGATCACAATTGATCCCTCCAATTTATCACTAATAGATTCGTCCAATAGATCACCAATAGATCACAATATATCAATCCAATAGATCACAATAGATCAATCCAATAGATCACAATAGATCAATCCAATAGATCACAGTAGATCCATCCACTTGATCAGTCAAATAGATCACCAATAGATCAGTTCAATAGATCAGTCCAATAGATCACTAATAGATCACTAATATACTATTGGGCTGATCTATCAGTGATCTATTGGGCTGATCTATCAGTGATCTATTGGACTAATCTATTAGTGATCTATTGGTGATCTATTGGACTGATCTATTAGTGATCTATTGGACTGATCTATTAGTGATATATTGGACTGATATTAGTGATCTATTAGTGATCTATTGGAGTGATATATTAGTGATCTATTGGACTGATCAGTCCAATAGATCACCAATAGATCACTAATAGATTAGTCCAATAGATCACTAATAGATTAGTCCAATAGACCAGTCCAATAGATCACTAATAGATCAGTCCAATAGATCACTAATCAGATTAGTCCAATAGATGTTGACACTACTGTATGATTGTATGGTTGTTTCCTAGTTTTAATCTGATGTTGTTTCTAAACTTCTCTTGAAGATCTTCTATTCTCTCATGTAGTCAGCGACCACTGGCCGGGGCCGGGCCCAAGAGGCCAGACCAACCCCGCCCTCAGCGACACCAGCGTCCAGGAAGTCCTACAAGATGTTAGGGTCAGCGTACAGGAAGTTGGCGTGCTCCCCAGCACCAGCAGTGCTGCCACGCCCCCGGAACCAGATGCATGCACAGGATTGGACAAGCATCAGATGCGTCATGTTTATACGCAGCAGGACAGCCAATCAGACTGCGAAGGGGCTGGGGGTGCTGGGATGCTGGATAATACACAGACATTCTCCTTGCGGTCAGTGTCTCTTGTCGTATAGTTTTTGATTGATTGATTGATTGATTGAGCCCAAAGTATTTCTTTGCAAAGTTTCTCTTCGTTCAATTCAAGTCAGTTCAATACACATTAATTTATCCCCTCAAGAGCAATTACAAAAGACAAGTCATTTAATTCCTTTGATGCAACCTGCCTCTAGATCATAAAACATGGCTGAAATATTATGTAACAGGCCTATCCTTGATGCTGTTCATGTTCTCATGTTGCAGGGAGGGAACGAACATTGAGGTGCGTGTAGAGATCGAGGCCCATCCACGAGGCGCACGTCAGTCCAGCCTCAGTAGCATCCTGTCCAGTCGCAGCCTATCAGCTGAGTCCCTGGGTCGAGCGCACTCAGTAGGCCGCGCCCACTCGCAAGATCACCTGGGCCACGCCCACTCCCAGGAACATCTGTGTGCCTCTGAACATGAAGAAGAGAGCGGAGAAAAGGAAAGAGGAGGAAGAGAGGGAGAAAGCAGGGACCACCTGCATGTTTTTGAGACGGACAATGTCTGAGCTCCGCCTACTATTTAGGCCACACCCTGTTTCCACTACAGGCTCCTCCCACCAGCTGTCTTCCTGCTCCACCGTCTAAGAGTCTGGGACATGGAGAGAGAGAAAAGGAGAGCGAGAGAGAGGAGGGAGAGATGGAAAAGGTGTGTTTGTGAAAAATAGACAAAATAAAGAGGGCCGCTTGCCAACACAGATGCATCAAAACAAACCAGAAATGACTGAAAGCATGTTGATTGACTAGTTTTGTGGGTGTTAGCCTCACTTTACTGTGTCCTTTCAGAAGAGACTGCCCCCACCTCCCAATCTAACACTGGTCTATTTAAATTATTATTTAAATAAAAATGATTACCAAGCCCCTTCTCTACCTATACCCGCGACTTATAATGATCTAGAGTCGTTTGTATCATCTCATAGTTGGAGTGCTGATCTCGGACCAGTTTTGCCTTTTCGATCACAATAAATACGATTATTATAGACAGAGAAGACCTGATCCTAGATCAGCACTCCTACACAGGTGATACATACAACGCCTAATATCCCCTCTTCCATCTAAGATACATTTTTAAGAGATCTAAAAGCATGTTTTGTTCTGTAGGGGTTAGCCATATGTAACATGCTGCATCAACTCTCTCTTCCTGTCCTGACACTGATGAGGTATGAAATGCTTCCTGCCCGTCCCGTGTTGATGATGACATGCGATAGAACGTTGAGAGGCTACTGTGTAAAAAGGGTCTAATGAAGGGGGGGGGGGGGGGGAGTTTCCTCACAAAGGGTTATTTCAGTATTGTCAGATACAGTGTAAACCTGACTTTATGCAACACGTTTTAACATGCTGGTCCAACTTTACAGGCCTTGTTGAAATGCAGTCGCCCTCGACTATGACTGGTTGGTGATCTCAGTGAATTTCATAGTAGACCACTTTGACCATACTGGTTATCAAGCTGATGTTCCCTTGTATCACAACCTTCCATTGAGGAGGTTGGGGGGGTGTGTGTGTGTGGGGGGGGGGGAGGGCGGAGGGCGCTATATGTTTTGGTCAAGGCATGCATTCTTTCACTGCTGTGAATCTAAGCAATATTCAGGGACCAGGCTCTGTGATGTTTAGAGCCAGACATATCCTACGGACTCTGGCTGCCTGCATCCCAAATGGCACCCTATTCCCTACCCCACTGGGCACAGACGTCAGTTACACGTCTAGTTTTGATTTACATTTGGTTGAGTTTGTAAACTAACATGAATTCAATGTGAAATGAACAACAACAACAAAAATGTCACTGTCATTTGGGTTTAGATTAAAAGTTTGGTGAAAACAAATGTCCGTTTTTGTCACGAGAATTTCTATCCCAATGTTCTAAACAAACTATTTTATATCTCTGTCTAATTCCTGAAGGTTGTAAATCTCCAGTTAATAGACAGTCTCAGCCTGCAATAGATCAATACTTTATTCAGAGAGCGCTCTGCGAATCTTTTTAAACACACACACAAGTTCAAATCTTAAGTTACGCCTTGCTCAGACAGTTACTTTTCCACTACACACATACATTGTTTATCATATTCTGCAACATGTTTCATAATTTTCTGCAAGCCTAACAATTTCTCCCCTCCACGGGTGGGGACAGAATGTCCTGTTATTGGTTTTCACAGTAGCACAACTTGTCTGTCGATAGCTCCTCTTATCCTTTGTTTCACACTTGCACCCTGCTTACATAGCTAAACAGGAACAAAATGTCCTGGTTCTAATTATGATTCTAATACATTTCACACAATTATATGGTTTCAGGGTGGAATACTTTAGTCATTATCTTAAACGACGTACAGATTCTTCTATCAGTTTTCCACATTGATTCAACGTCATCACGTTGCATTTTTGGGTTGAAATTACTTGGAAAGCTGGGATCATAATTCACTACTTCTGACCAGGGCCCATAAGGACTAGGGTGCTATTTAACCAGGGCCCATAGGGATCTGGTTAAAAGTAGTGCACTATATTAGGGAATAGGGTGCCATTTGGGAATGTACTATCTTAACAGAGATCCATAATACAGTATTTCACTAGCAACAGCAGCAGTAGCAGCACGGTCCTCTAGCTAGGGCTTAGAACAGGGCTGGGTCACTCTGATAGTAGCAGCACGGTCCTCTAGCTGGGGCTTAGAACAGGGCTGGGTCACTCTGATAGTAGCAGCACGGTCCTCTAGCTAGGGCTTAGAACAGGGCTGGGTCACTCTGATGGTAGCAGCACGGTCCTCTAGCTAGGGCTTAGAACAGGGCTGAGTCACTCTGATAGTAGCAGCACGGTCCTCTAGCTAGGGCTTAGAACAGGGCTGGGTCACTCTGATAGTAGCAGCACGGTCCTCTAGCTAGGGCTTAGAACAGGGCTGGGTCACTCTGATAGTAGCAGCACGGTCCTCTAGCTGGGGCTTAGAACAGGGCTGAGTCACTCTGATAGTAGCAGCACAGTCCTCTAGCTAGGGCTTAGAACAGGGCTGAGTCACTCTGATAGTAGCAGCACGGTCCTCTAGCTAGGGCTTAGAACAGGGCTGAGTCACTCTGATAGTAGCAGCACGGTCCTCTAGCTAGGGCTTAGAACAGGGCTGGGTCACTCTGATAGTAGCAGCACGGTCCTCTAGCTAGGGCTTAGAACAGGGCTGGGTCACTCTGATAGTAGCAGCACGGTCCTCTAGCTAGGGCTTAGAACAGGGCTGGGTCACTCTGATAGTAGCAGCACGGTCCTCTAGCTAGGGCTTAGAACAGGGCTGAGTCACTCTGATAGTAGCAGCACGGTCCTCTAGCTAGGGCTTAGAACAGGGCTGAGTCACTCTGATATTCTGGCATGTGTGTCTGTTGGTTTCTGTCTGTCAAACCAGCATCTGATTTAGACCTGGGAAACCAGGTGTGTGTGTGTGTGTGTGTGTGTGTGTGTGTGTGTGTGTGTGTGTGTGTGTGTGTGTGTGTGTGTGTGTGTGTGTGTGTGTGTGTGTGTGTGTGTGTGTGTGTGTGTGTGTGTGTGTGTGTGTGTGTGTGTGTGTGTGATTAAGTGTCAGACAGAACATAGAACAGCAGGCAACCAAGTTCCTGAGGAATAGAAATCTTGGCCTTCCCTGGCTTAGAACATCTCTCTTAAAGCTGCATGGTTTCTGTTCCTCACTCACTGGGTGTCCAGGAGTTAGCCACCACCACAACACACACACACACACACACACACACACACACACACACACACACACACACACACACACACACACACACACACACACACACACACACACACACACACACACACACACACACACACACACACACACACACACACACACACACACACACACACACACACACTATTGAACTGCAGTGGTGATGCTGTCGACAAACAGGAGACACAGGAACCACCACCAGACCATCTTAGTCGATCACAGCACCCAGAACCTCTCAGTCGATCACAGCACCCAGACCCCCTCAGTCGATCACAGCACCCAGAACCTCTCAGTCGATCACAGCACCCAGAACCTCTCAGTCGATCACAGCACCCAGACCCCCTCAGTCGATCACAGCACCCAGACCCCCTCAGTCGATCACAGCACCCAGAGCCCCTTAGTCGATCACAGCACCCAGAGCCCCTTAGTCGATCACAGCACCCAGACCCCCTCAGTCGATCACAGCACCCAGAGCCCCTCAGTCGATCACAGCACCCAGACCCCCTCAGTCGATCACAGCACCCAGACCACCCCAGTCGATCACAGCACCCAGACCACCTCAGTCGATCACAGCACCCAGACCACCTCAGTCGATCACAGCACCCAGACCCTCTCAGTCGATCACAGCACCCAGACCCTCTCAGTCGATCCCAGAGCAGCGGTGTTCTACAAGCAGCATGCTAACTCAGGCTATATCCATTCTAGATGATTATGATGATGAGAAAATATGAACTGAAAAATTAACAGAAAGAATCCTGAGTGTGAAATCCCTTGTGAAGAGGACCTCGGAGAGACAGACAACCATGGGACTTGATACAGACATGGTATGTATTCAGAGCCATGGGAATTGATACAGACATGGTATGTATTCAGAGCCATGGGGATTGATACAGACATGGTATGTATTCAGAGCCATGGGACTTGATACAGACATGGTATGCATTCAGAGCCATGGGAATTGATACAGACATGGTATGTATTCAGAGCCATGGGGATTGATACAGACATGGTATGCATTGTAAATCTGATGAGGAATAAAACTTGAACAAATGTTTCACCATGAAGGACAGAACTGAATGTCATCTCGTGTCCAATTTTTAAAATGATCTTCAGCCTTGCATATGGCACCCTATTCCCTAATATAGTGCACTACTTTTGACCAGATCCCTATGGGCCCTGGTCAAATGGCACCCTATTCCCTATGGGTCCTGGTCAAATGGCACCCTATTCCCTATTGGCCCTGGTCAAATGGCTCCCTATTCCCTATGGCCCTGGTCAAATGTAGTGCACTACATAGAGAATATGGTGCCATTTGGGACACACCCCTTTACTACATAGTGAAGTGGGGACATGAACAGGAGAAGTCAGGTTTTGCACCTTGAACGTTTGCCTGCGGACCGTCATTGAATGGAGTCTGTAGACATGATGTAATGACTGCTCATTTTCAACAGAGGGCGCTGGAACATAGGTGATATTGATCCTCAGAGCAGTGGTAGGCTACAGATTGAGGAATTGCATTATCTGCAGCTAAGGACAAATGTTGATTGGCTCAAGAAAACAATTTATTTGTATTTTATACGGGCTGTTTCCACAGGTTTTATGTCATTACTTTTCATAAGATATAATTTCATACAGATTCAAAAGTTCCAAAATGTTGTGTCCTGCTCAGGGTGTTCTGCTCAGGGTGTCCTGCTCAGGGTGTCCTGCTCAGGGTGGCCTGCTGCTCAGGGTGTCCTGCTCAGGGTGGCCTGCTGCTCAGGGTGTCCTGCTGCTCAGGGTGTCCTGCTGCTCAGGGTGTCCTGCTGCTCAGGGTGTCCTGCTGCTCAGGGTGTCCTGCTGCTCAGGGTGTTCTGCTGCTCAGGGTGTCCTGCTGCTCAGGGTGTCCTGCTCAGGGTGGCCTGCTGCTCAGGGTCTTCTGCTGCTCAGGGTGGCCTGCTGCTCAGGGTGGCCTGCTCAGGGTGGCCTGCTGCTCAGGATGTCCTGCTGCTCAGGGTCTTCTGCTGCTCAGGGTGTTCTGCTACTCAGGGTGTTCTGCTACTCAGGGTGTTCTGCTGCTCAGGGTGTCCTGCTGCTCAGGGTCTTCTGCTGCTCAGGGTCTTCTGCTGCTCAGGGTGTTCTGCTGCTCAGGGTGTCCTGCTGCTCAGGGTGTCCTGCTGCTCAGGGTGTCCTGCTCAGGGTCTTCTGCTGCTCAGGGTGGCCTGCTGCTCAGGGTGTCCTGCTCAGGGTGTTCTGCTGCTCAGGGTGTCCTGCTGCTCAGGGTGTCCTGCTGCTCAGGGTCTTCTGCTGCTCAGGGTCTTCTGCTGCTCAGGGTCTTCTGCTGCTCAGGGTCTTCTGCTGCTCAGGGTCTTCTGCTGCTCAGGGTCTTCTGCTGCTCAGGGTGTTCTGCTGCTCAGGGTGTCCTGCTGCTCAGGGTGTTCTGCTGCTCAGGGTCTTCTGCTGCTCAGGGTCTTCTGCTGCTCAGGGTCTTCTGCTGCTCAGGGTCTTCTGCTGCTCAGGGTCTTCTGCTGCTCAGGGTGTTCTGCTGCTCAGGGTCTTCTGCTGCTCAGGGTGTCCTGCTGCTCAGGGTCTTCTGCTGCTCAGGGTCTTCTGCTGCTCAGGGTGTTCTGCTGCTCAGGGTGTCCTGCTGCTCAGGGTGTCCTGCTCAGGGTGTCCTGCTGCTCAGGGTGTTCTGCTGCTCAGGGTGTCCTGCTCAGGGTGTCCTGCTCAGGGTGTCCTGCTCAGGGTGTCCTGCTCAGGGGGCAGACTTAGTGATTTGGAGACCCCAGGCAGATGCCAGTGTGATTTGTCAAAAAAATCACTTCAAAAAGTAGGTTACCTTTTCACGTTCATCCAAAAATAATTCCAGCATCCTAACTGTGCACCCGCCAACTTTCCTTCAATTGCAAGTGGATGAAACTATCTCACCGGAGAAAGTATCCAAGCGAGCGAAACAGCGGCCCTCTGTCTTACTATATGTAGCGCATGTATCTGATGCTGTCTGGACAAAAGGAGTATTACATTCCATTTACATTCTGAAAACACCTCATTGCTGCAGTTGCCCCGCTCTGAAAACACCTCATTGCTTAATAGCTTAATTTTACAAAAGTCGCGTTTGCAATCATACGGTGCGAAACAATTCACTGGAACTCTGTCAGGGTGGAATAGTCCATTATTATGAATTATGAGGAAAAAAGTGGAATATTGATATGAAATATGTGTATGGAAAGAAATGATTGATCTATTTTGAATCATTATTTGGCTGTATGGATTCATTCACTTTTTTGGAGTTCCTTTTTTGTCAACAATGTGGCCTTATTAACCTGGGCACAGTGGCCAGGAACCCCCCCCCCCCCCCTCCCTCCCCATTTCCTTTGAAGCTTCCAGCAGATTTAGCTGCAGCTGGACCAACCTGCTGAAGCAAGACAGAATGAGAGCGATGAGCTGACAATGGTGGGACTCAAGTGGTGAAATTATATATTTAAAGAATAATTACTAGTAAAAAAATATATATATGCCCAGCTCATATGAAGTGCGGCCTGATGCAATTGCCTCTTCTGCCTAATGGTAAGTCTGTCACTGGTCCTGTCCATTCATTTCCCAACAGGCTTTTGTCCAAGGAATCGTGGCGAGTTAGTGCCTACAAAAAGAAGCCATTACTATTTCTCTCTATATCAGTTTTAAAAAAGGTGCTTTACTTTCGTTCCCACGTCCTGATCTAGCCTACCTGCTAGCTTACCTACCTGCTAGCCTACCTGCTAGCCTACCTGCTAGCCTACCTGCTAGCTTACCTACCTGCTAGCCTACCTACCTGCTAGCCTACCTGCCTGCTAGCTTACCTGCTAGCCTACCTGCTAGCTTACCTGCTAGCTTAACTGCTAGCTTACCTGCTAGCGGCTCCTCCCGTCACATCAAGCAGCGTTGTTCTGCCAGTTCCCCTTGCTTTTATTCATCCACAATAGTTAGCAGTTGTTCATTTAGTCATTTAATTCCATCTAAAATGTATTACCATCAACATGCACATAATTGTAAAAGGGTTTAGGCTACTTTTGAAATGCACTAGAGAGAGAATACAAAATGTATAGAATTCATCTGCAAATGTACCACATTCAATAGAGTACCACAGTACGAGTCATAATACCCATAAAACCTAGCGGTCAAACAGGGAAATGGTTCCAATAGTTTTACCACAATACATTTTTCCCAAAGGGGATTTTAGAAACACTTAAAATAAGGGCTGTGTTTCGTGTAGGCTCACCCTGACATGATGTTTTGATAACCGTTTAAATCTCTCTGGGACAAGGGGACGTTTATCAATATAATTGGCTCTATTTCATTTGATTTTGATCTCAGAATCAAAAAATGCTAATTAGCATCAAAGTAGACATCATACAAAACTACAAATCCCAGCAAGCTCCTACACATCATCTCTAGCTGACACCTTTGCTAACAGGTATTGTATCAATTTAAAACTTGCACAAGACAGTTCACAGAATTGTGCATTTAAAGAAATGTTGCCATTTTATTCATTACTACATTTAGCTAACATTAGATAGTTAACCCAGAGATTCTTACCTTTGTCTCGATTCATCAGTCTCACCCAGATCATCATGGCCTTTGTAGTTCTTTATGATAGCCACATTAGCAGCTAATTAGTATTTAATACTTTTTTGGGGGAGGGGGGGGGGGGGTAAAAACAGGTGAATATATTGATAAAAGTCACCTTGTCCCAGAGAGATTTACATGGGAAAAATGTATGGTGGAAAAACGTTTGGAACTATTTCCCTGTTTGACCACTAGGTTTTATGGGTATTATGACACATCTATGCAAGACTCCTCCAAAAATGGGTGTGGCGGAGGGCTAGACACACCTTTACTTCATGCCCGCCCCATGTTCGTTTCGCTCCCAACCCAGGCAGCACCGGAGAGCACCGGGTTAAAGGAGGCTGCGCTGCCCAGCATTTCATCAGACCGAGACCCTTGTTACAGGGAACGAGAGTTTGAACTTGGTCCTATCGTCTGCCTGTTCGCTCGCTGCACCGCGCATCACTAGTAGTCGACTGCTGTAGCGTACGTAGACTGGCTACTATCGTTTCTCTTTCTGAGCCAAAGCAAGCGGAGAGGGAAGGTATCCACCTGACACTGAGACACATCTAAGCATGGATGCTCTGAAATCAGCTGGAAGAGCGATTATCAAGAGTCCCGGAGTTCCGCGGCACACATGGGGCACCTCCAAGCACGAAAGTAAGTCTATCGTCAAATTCACACCGGTAAAGGCCATATATCGATGCAAAGAAACGGACACATTAGACGATAGCACAATGCAACGAGACTAGCTGTCACAAGCAAAGGAAAGCGCTGACAATAGGCTGTCTATCTTGTTCTATTGTCACCACTCTTGTTGGAATAGAAACTAAAGAACAGTAGATTCTGAGGTGTGACATTTGTGTGTGATAGAAAACAATAGGTCGCAGTATATACCTTTCTGAATTGCAAATAGTGTAACGTTTTTTTTTATCACCCGTTATCTATCAATAAAATATAGTATTTTATTTCTCCCCACCGGGCAATATGCATTTTTTTCCCCAGGTCCAAATGCTATTCCTATTATCTGGTTACCTAAGTCCACTGCACACTCGTGTGAGGAATCAGTTATTAAACCAGGTCAGCCAGTATAACTATGAAAAGTATCTTACTAACTTCAGACATATGCTATTGTTCTACTCCACAAGGACAATTTATATTACTGTTGCTGTCTGAATTCATAAATATCAATAGACAAACTTCTATTTTTTAGGATACCATTGGTTTCATATCCTATAAGGCCCGATAGCTATTCTTTGTTATATGAAATTCACACGTGTTCACTGTGAAGTTAAATCCATAGTGGGAACAATGCATTTCTCTTCCTCTTTACAATTCCCAGTGGGGATTAAAACTGTCAACTCAGTCCAGTCTGTAGAATACAGCAGGTTGTAGAGAAAGAGAGGCTGTGACTGACAGTTGGTCTCTGGCTCATGGCAACGCTTGCTACTGTGCGCTGTCACTCTGAAGTGTGAAGTGTTTGGTTGAAGAGTCTCTCCCTGGGCGAGAGAACACTTCTTTCTCAAGCCTCCACAAAAGCTCAGGGGAAGACAAAAACATACAGTAACCAGTCAAAAGTTTGAACACACCTACTCATTCAAGGGTTTTTCTTTATTTTTACTATTTTCTACATTGTAGAATAATAGTGAAGACATCAAAACTATGAAATAACACATATGGAATCATGTAGTAACCAAAAAAGTGTCATTATTATTGATATAAATATTTTATATTTGAGATTCTTTAAAGTAGCCAACCATTGCCTTGATGACAGCTTTGCACACTCTTGGCATTCTCTCAACCAGCTTCCAGAGATAGTCACCTGGAATGGACAGGTGTGCCTTGTTAAAAGTTAATTTGTGGAATTTCTTTCCTTTTTAATTCGTTTGAGCCAATCAGTTGTGTTGTGACAAGGTAGGGGTGGTATACAGAAGACAGCCCTATTTGGTAAAAGACCAAGTCCACATTATGGCAAGAACAGCTCAAATAAGCAAAGAGAAATGACAGTCCATCATTACTTTAAGACATGAAGGTCAGTCAATCCGGAATATTTCAAAAACTTTAAAAGTTTCTTCAAGTGCAGTCGCAAAAACCATCAAGCGTTATGATGAAACTGGCTCTCTTTAGGACCGCCACAGGAAAGGAAGACCCAGAGTTACCTCTGTTGCAGAGGATACGTTCATTAGAGTTAAATGCACCTCAGATTGCAGCCCAAATAAATGCTTCACAGAGATCAAGTAACAGACACATCTCAACTAGAGGTTGACTGATTTAATTAGGGCCAATTTCAAGTTTTTATAACAATCGGTAATCAGCATTTTTGGATGCCGATTACGGCCGATTACATTGCACTCCACGAGGAGACTGCGTGGCAGGTTGACCACCTGTTACGCGAGTGCAGCAAGGAGCCAAGGTAAGTTGCTAGCTAGCATTAAATGTATCTTATAAAAAAAAAACAATTAATCTTCACATAATCACTAGTTAACTACACATGGTTGATGATATTACTAGGTTAACTAGCTTGTCCTGCGTTGCATATAATATTTAAAAAATGTTCTAAACCTTTTGACTGTTGCTGTGTACTTAGGCTGCATTCCACATGTCAACCCTATTCCCTATATTAAAATAAAAGTGTTCATTGTTCATTCAGTATTGTTTCTAGGCCGTCGTTAAAAAAATAAGAATTTGTTCTTAACTGACTTGCCTCGTTAAAGAAAGGTAAAATAAAAATAGTGCGTTACCTTTGAACAGGGACTTTGGGAATTAGGGTGAAATTTGAGATGTTAAAATAGAGTACGGTTCAGTCTAGTTAATCAAACCAGTTTCTGGATTAATAAACATAAATCAAACATGATTTACTGCTATGAGAAGAATATTTTTGACTTTAACCCTGGAAGCCCGGTTTCAGATTTTGATTGAATATTGCACCTAGACATTGCAAATCCTTGGCAGACTGACTCATTTCACAGTTAGAGACAAGAGCCGACGTCCCAAATGGCACCCTAATTCCCTACATAGTGCACTACTTTTGACCAGAGATTGATGGGTCCTGGTCAAAAGTAGTGCCCTGTAGGGAATAGGGTGCCATTCGGTACGACAACAGAGATGTGCTGAACAGACAGAGTCTCTTTGAAACCAACGCAGTATAAATTAATTCTTACATTTAAATGGGAACCTGAGGGGTTTGGATATGCTCCTATTGGATTAATATTTTAATGATTCCCTAGTGTGTGTGTGTGTGTGTGTGTGTGTGTGTGTGTGTGTGTGTTAATGCATTAGGTCCATAAATTAGGACACTAGCTGCCATAGTGACTAGTTGGTAGTTAGGGGCCTACGGGCTGGTAGTTAGGGGCCTACAGGCTGGTAGTTAGGGGCCTACAGGCTGGTAGTTAGGGGCCTACAGGCTGGTAGTTAGGGGCCTACAGGCTGGTGATTGCGTTGGGCCTTGAGGACAGTTAGAGCATCCAGATGTCTAAATCAATCATGCCACATGTTAACAGGGTATCTGTGCTAACAGGGTATCTGTGCTAACAGGGTATCTGTGCTAACAGGGTATTTGTGCTAACAGGGTGTAATTGGTGGCTTCAGAAACTGGCACAGGCACAGTTGTCATGTTTGGTTTGTAAACTAGGTCTGGATTACGAAGATTAGTTAGTGATTAAGTATATCCACACACCATCATCATTATCACCACCATCAATATCATCATCATCATTATCACCACCATCATCATTATTACCACCATCATCAATATCATCATCACCACCGTCATCATCATCACCGTTATCACCATGATCATTATGACTTCACCACCATCATCATTAATACCATCACCTTCATCACCATCATTTTCACCACCAACATCATCACCACCATCATCACAACCATCATCACCACCATCATCCTGTCATGACGTTGGACCTTCATCATCACCACCACCATCACCATCACCACATCATCATCACCACCATCACCACCACCATCATCATCATCACCACATCATCATCACCACATCATCACCACCACCATAATCACCACCACCATCATCACCACCATCGCCTTCATCATCATCACCACCACGATCATCATCACCACGATCATCATCACCACCTTCATCACCACCTCCATCATCACTTCCATCATCACCTCCATCATCACCTCCATCATCACCACCACGATCATCATCATCACCACCATCATCATCACCACCATCATCACCTCCATCATTACCACCATCATCATCATCACCACCATCATCACCACCATCATCATCACCTCCATCATCATCATCACCTCCAACATCACCTCCATCATCATCACCACCACCATCATCATCACCACCATCATCATCATCACCTCCACCATCACCATCACCTCCACCATCACCTCCATCATCACCATCATCATCACCATCACCACCACCACCATCACCACCATCACCACCACAATCATCATCACCACCATCATCATCATCATTCAGTACAATTATGAAAATGAACAAAACTCTTTTTTTTTTTAGAGAACAGGCACATTGTTGCTGTGACTGGATGAGGGCTGGGAGCATTGTGACTGGATGAGGGCTGGGAGCATTGTGACTGGATGAGGGCTGTGAGCATTGTGACTGGATGAGGGCTGGGAGCATTGTGACTGGATGAGGCATTGTGACTGGATGAGGCATTGTGACTGGATGAGGGCTGGGAGCATTGTGACTGGATGAGGCATTGTGACTGGATGAGGCATTGTGACTGGATGAGGGCTGGGAGCATTGTGACTGGATGAGGCATTGTGACTGGATGAGGCATTGTGACTGGATGAGGGCTGTGAGCATTGTGACTGGCTGAGGGCTGTGAGCATTGTGACTGGATGAGGCATTGTGACTGGATGAGGGCTGTGAGCATTGTGACTGGATGAGGCATTGTGACTGGATGAGGGCTGTGAGCATTGTGACTGGATGAGGGCTGTGAGCATTGTGACTGGATGAGGGCTGTGAGCATTGTGACTGGCTGAGGGCTGTGAGCATTGTGACTGGACGAGGCATTGTGACTGGATGAGGGCTGTGAGCATTGTGACTGGATGAGGCATTGTGACTGGATGAGGGCTGGGAGCATTGTGACTGGCTGAGGGCTGTGAGCATTGTGACTGGATGAGGGCTGTGAGCATTGTGACTGGACTGGATGAGGGCTGTGAGCATTGTGACTGGATGAGGGCTGTGAGCATTGTGACTGGATGAGGGCTGTGAGCATTGTGACTGGCTGAGGGCTGTGAGCATTGTGACTGGACGAGGCATTGTGACTGGATGAGGGCTGTGAGCATTGTGACAAGGATGAGGGCTGTGAGCATTGTGACTGGATGAGGCATTGTGACTGGATGAGGGCTGTGAGCATTGTAACTGGATGAGGGCTGTGAGCATTGTGACTGGATGAGGGCTGTGAGCATTGTGACTGGCTGAGGGCTGTGAGCATTGTGACTGGCTGAGGGCTGTGAGCATTGTGATTGGCTGAGGGCTGTGAGCATTGTGACTGGATGAGGGCTGTGAGCATTGTGACTGGATGAGGGCTGTGAGCATTGTGACTGGATGAGGCATTGTGACTGGATGAGGCATTGTGACTGGATGAGGGCTGTGAGCATTGTGACTGGATGAGGGCTGTGAGCATTGTGACTGGATGAGGCATTGTGACTGGATGAGGGCTGTGAGTATTGTGACTGGATGAGGCATTGTGACTGGATGAGGCATTGTGACTGGATGAGGCGTTGTGACTGGATGAGGGCTGTGAGCATTGTGACTGGATGAGGCATTGTGACTGGATGAGGGCTGTGAGCATTGTGACTGGATGAGGGCTGTGAGCGTTGTGACTGGATGAGGCATTGTGACTGGATGAGGGCTGTGAGCATTGTGACTGGATGAGGCATTGTGACTGGATGAGGGCTGTGAGCATTGTGACTGGATGAGGGCTGTGAGCATTGTGACTGGATGAGGGCTGTGAGCATTGTGACTGGATGAGGCATTGTGACTGGATGAGGTATTGTGACTGGATGAGGCATTGTGACTGGATGAGGGCTGTGAGCATTGTGACTGGATGAGGGCTGTGAGCGTTGTGACTGGATGAGGCATTGTGACTGGATGAGGTATTGTGACTGGATGAGGCATTGTGACTGGATGAGGGCTTTGAGCATTGTGACTGGATGAAGGCTGTGAGCATTGTGACTGGATGAGGGCTGTGAGCATTGTGACTGGATGAGGGCTGTGAGCATTGTGACTGGATGAGGCATTGTGACTGGATGAGGGCTGTGAGCATTGTGACTGGATGAGGCATTGTGACTGGATGAGGGCTGTGAGCATTGTGACTGGATGAGGGCTGTGAGCATTGTGACTGGATGAGGGCTGTGAGCATTGTGACTGGCTGAGGGCTGTGAGCATTGTGACTGGCTGAGGGCTTTGAGCATTGTGACTGGATGAGGCATTGTGACTGGATGAGGGCTGTGAGCATTGTGACTGGATGAGGGCTGTGAGCGTTGTGACTGGATGAGGCATTGTGACTGGATGAGGGCTGTGAGCATTGTGACTGGCTGAGGGCTGTGAGCATTGTGACTGGATGAGGCATTGTGACTGGATGAGGGCTGTGAGTATTGTGACTGGCTGAGGGCTGTGAGCATTGTGACTGGCTGAGGGCTGTGAGCATTGTGACTGGATGAGGCATTGTGACTGGCTGAGGGCTGTGAGCATTGTGACTGGCTGAGGGCTGTGAGCATTGTGACTGGATGAGGCATTGTGACTGGATGAGGGCTGTGAGCATTGTGACTGGATGAGGGCTGTGAGCGTTGTGACTGGATGAGGCATTGTGACTGGCTGAGGGCTGTGAGTATTGTGACTGGATGAGGGCTGTGAGCATTGTGACTGTATGAGGCATTGTGACTGGCTGAGGGCTGTGAGCATTGTGACTGGATGAGGCATTGTGACTGGATGAGGGCTGTGAGCATTGTGACTGGATGAGGGCTGTGAGCGTTGTGACTGGATGAGGCATTGTGACTGGCTGAGGGCTGTGAGTATTGTGACTGGATGAGGGCTGTGAGCGTTGTGACTGGATGAGGCATTGTGACTGGATGAGGGCTGTGAGTATTGTGACTGGCTGAGGGCTGTGAGCATTGTGACTGGATGAGGGCTGTGAGCATTGTGACTGGATGAGGGCTGTGAGCATTGTGACTGGATGAGGGCTGTGAGCATTGTGACTGGATGAGGGCTGTGAGTATTGTGACTGGCTGAGGGCTGTGAGCATTGTGACTGGATGAGGGCTGTGAGCATTGTGACTGGATGAGGGCTGTGAGCATTGTGACTGGATGAGGGCTGTGAGCGTTGTGACTGGATGAGGCATTGTGACTGGATGAGGGCTGTGAGCATTTTGACTGGATGAGGGCTGTGCGCATTGTGACTGGATGAGGGCTGTGAGCATTGTGACTGGATGAGGCATTTGACTGGATGAGGCATTTGACTGGATGAGGCATGTGACTGGATGAGGGCTGTGAGTATTGTGACTGGATGAGGGCTGTGAGCATTGTGACTGGATGAGGGCTGTGAGCGTTGTGACTGGATGAGGCATTTGACTGGATGAGGCATTTGACTGGATGAGGCATGTGACTGGATGAGGGCTGTGAGGGCTGTGAGCATTGTGACTGGATGAGGGCTGGATGAGGCATTTGACTGGATGAGGCATTTGACTGGATGAGGGCTGTGAGTATTGTGACTGGATGATGGCTGTGAGCATTGTGACTGGATGAGGCATTGTGACTGGATGAGGGCTGTGAGCATTGTGACTGGATGAGGGCTGTGAGCATTGTGACTGGATGAGGGCTGTGAGCATTGTGACTGACAGAATGGCATAATTAGAGTGAATGTAGCTGGGTTCTGGCACATAGAGAAGGAGAGCTTTATGTCTGCATTATTTAGCAGGGGAACCAGGGTGGAGGAGAGAGACACAGAGAGAGAGACAGACACAGAGAGACAGCTAATGTCCAGAAGCTACTTAACTCTTGTGGGTTTGGAAGGAGGACTGTCTTTCTGTGCCAGTGTGTGTGTCTCTCTGTGTGTGTCTGTGTCTCTCTCTGTGTGTGTGTGTGTGTGTGTGTGTGTGTGTGTGTGTGTGTGTGTGTGTGTGTGTGTGTGTGTGTGTGTGTGTGTGTGTGTGTGTGTGTGTGTGTGTGTGTGTGTGTGTGTGTGTGTGTGTGTGTGTGTGTGTGTGTGGGCCAGTGATGTGTCAGAGCTGTCTACTGGAACCATAACAAGGCTTAGCATGGCTGCTAGCTACAGTATGTGCCAAACAGACAAACAGCTGGTGTGATTTGAGGTAAAGTAAATCACATGTTATGTTGATCTCTATCCATCTCTTAGGGTTATACCTCACTGAATGTACTATCCAGCATTTTTAGAGATGATTTGTAAAATTGCCAATCCTACTTTTCCCACACAAACATGTTCTACTAACCTTGTGCACATATAGAGCCTGGTAACACTGTGCAACGAAGTAGGACTTGAAAAGGGTAGCGGTTTAAAATTGAGGTGGGGGAAAGAGAGAGACTGCTACGGCTGTATTAGATGGGACTTTGAAAAATGCAGAAAATCGTCAATCAAAAAACATGTCCTATCGCAGCGACCATATTATTTTTGGAGGGCCCAGTTGGAGGGCCCAGTTGGAGGGCCCAGTTGGAGGGCCCAGTTGGAGGGCCCAGTTGATTCTGAGTTAAGGCATATACTGTAAAGTCTATATGTTAAAACTATGTCTTAGATACATACTTTCCCATTTCCAGAACTCCCTTGCTTAGCCCTTTTCCTTGCTGTGCTTGTGCTTTGAAATCCACAAAGAAAGGAAAAAGGGGCGGGGGGGGGGGGGGGGGGGGGTATACCTAGTCAGTTGTAGGAGTTCTGGGACACTGTAAAGTCCATGGAGAATAAGAGCACCTCCTCCCAGCTGCCCACTGCTCTGAGGCTAGGAAACACTGTTACCACCGATAAATCCACTATAATTGAGAATTTCAATAAGCATTTCTCTACGGCTGGCCATGCTTTCCACCTGGCTACCCCTACCCCGGTCAAATGCCCAGCACCCTCCACAGCAACCCGCCAAAGCCCCCACCATTTCTCCTTCACACAAATCCAGATAGTCGATGTTCTGAAAGAGCTGCAAAATCTGGACCCCTACGAATCAGCCGGGCTAGACAATCTGGACCCTCTCTTTCTAAAATTATCTGCTGAAATTGTAGCTACCCCTATTACTAGCCTGTTCAACCTCTCTTTCGTATCGTCTGAGATTCCCAAAGATTGGAAAGCTGCCGTGGTCATCCCCCTCTTCAAAGGGGGTGACACTCTAGACCCAAACTGTTACAGACCTATATCCATCCTGCCCTGTCTTTCTAAGGTCTTCGAAAGCCAAGTTAACAAACAGATCACCGACCATTTCAAATCCCACTGTACCTTCTCCGCTATGCAATCTGGATTCAGAGCTGGTCATGGGTGCACCTCAGCCATGCTCAAGGTCCTAAAGGACATCATAACCGCCATCGATAAGAGACATTACTGTGCAGCCGTATTCATCGACCTGGCCAAGGCTTTCGACTCTGTCAATCACCACATTCTTATTGGCAGACTCGACAGCCTTGGTTTCTCAAATGATTGCCTCGCCTGGTTTACCAACTACTTCTCTAATAGAGTTCAGTGTGTCAAATCGGAGGGAGGGCCTGTTATCCGGACCTCTGGCAGTCTCTCTGGGGGTGCCACAGGGATCAGTTCTCGGACCGACTCTCTTCTCTGTATACATAGATGATGTCGCTCTTGCTGCTGGTGAGTCTCTGATCCACCTCTACGCAGACGACACCATTTTGTATACTTCTGGCCCTTCGGACACTGTGTTAACAAACCTCCAGACGAGCTACAATGCCATACAACTCTCCTTCCGTGGCCTCCAACTGCTCTTAAATACAAGTAAAACTAAATGCATGCTATTCAATCGATCACTGCCCGCACCTGCCCACCCGTCCAGCATCACTACTCTGAACGGTTCTGACTTAGAATATGTGGACAAGTACAAATACCTAGGTGTCTGGCTAGACTGTAAACTCTCCTTCCAGACTCACATTAAGCATCTCCAATCCAAAATTAAATCTAGAATCGGCTTCCTATATCGCAACAAAGCATCCTTCACTCATGCTGCTAAACATACCCTCGTAAAACTGACCATCCTACCGATCCTCGACTTCGGCGATGTCATCTTTAAAATAGCCTCCAACACTCTACTCAACAAATTGGATGCAGTCTATCGCAGTGCCATCCGTTTTGTCACCAAAGCCCCATATACTACCCACCACTGCGACCTGTACGCTCTCGTTGGTTGGCCCTCGCTTCATACTCGTCGCCAAACCCACTGGCTACAGGTTATCTACAAGTCTCTGCTAGGTAAAGCCCCGCCTTATCTCAGCTCACTGGTCACCATAGCAGCACCCACCCGTAGCACACGCTCCAGCAGGTATATTGCACTGGCCATCCCCAAAGCCAATTCCTCCTTTGGTCGTCTTTCCTTCCAGTTCTCTGCTGCCAATGACTGGAACGAACTGCAAATATCACTGAAGCTGGAGACTCATATCTCCCTCACTAGCTTTAAGCACCAGCTGTCAGAGCAGCTCACAGATCACTGCACCTGTACATAGCCCATTTGTAAATAGCCCATCTGTAAATAGCCCATCCAACTACCTCATCCCCATACTGTATTTATTTATTTATCTTGCTCCTTTGCACACCAGTATCTCTACTTGCACGTGCATCTATGCACATCTACCATTCCAGTGTGTAATTGCTATATTGTAATTATTTTCGCCTCTATGGCCTATTTATTGCCTTAACTCCCTTATCTCACCTCATTTGCACACACTGTATATAGACTTTTTGTTTTCTTTTTTTCTACTGTATGTTTTGTTTATTCCATGTGTAACTCTGTGTTGTATATGTGTCGAACTGCTTTGCTTTATCTTGGCCAAGTCGCAGTTGTAAATGAGAACTTGTTCTCAACTAGCCTACCTGGTTAAATAAAGGTGAAATATAATTTTTAAATAATAAAGTTGTACAACTGAATGCCTTCAACTGAAATGTGTATTCCGCATTTAACCCAACCCCTCTGAATCAGAGAGGTGCTGCGGGGGGCTGCCTTAATCGACTTCCACATCTTCGGCGCCCACCTTGCTCAGGGGGCAGAACGACAGATTTTTACCTTGTCAGTTCGGAGATTCGATCCAGCAACCTTTCGGTTACTGGCCCAACACCTCTATGTCCCTGGTATAGAGAGAGACTAGGGGAAATGTTATTTAAATAGGGAGACAGTGCCACTAATCATTCTGCTGCCTGTGAGTCTGATGAATGACAGTACAGGTAGTGGGAGACACCAGACTGCTGTTCTCAGTCTCAGAGAGTAATAGTGAGGGGATGCGTTCCAAATGGAACCCTATTTCCTATGTAGTGCACTACTTTTGACCAAGGCCCATAGGAAATAGGGTGCCCATTTGGGACACATGAATAGTGAGGTAGTGCATCTCCTGATTTAATGCTGACAGGAGTTTGGTTCCCTCCCAGCTAACCTCTGTTAAAACAGTCTTACACTAGCTATCATTGTATTATTCCTCCACTGTAATGACAGCAGATTAGAGGTTAAGTATCCTGTTGAGGTATTTCATTATGTAAGTAGTCTGAGCTTTACTGTCATGGTTATAACTCCTACAGTCTGACCTGTAATGTCATGGTGGTTATAACTCCTATAGTCTGACCTGTAATGTCATGGTGGTTATAACTCCTATAGTCTGACCTGTAATGTCATGGTGGTTATAACTCCTATAGTCTGACCTGTAATGTCATGGTGGTTATAACTCCTATAGTCTGACCTGTAATGTCATGGTGGTTATAACTCCTATAGTCTGACCTGTAATGTCATGGTGGTTATAACTCCTACAGTCTGACCTGTAATGTCATGGTGGTTATAACTCCTACAGTCTGACCTGTAATGTCATGGTGGTTATAACTCCTACAGTCTGACCTGTAATGTCATGGTGGTTATAACTGCTATAGTCTGACCTGTAATATCATGGTGGTTATAACTCCTATAGCCTGACCTGTTATGTCATGGTGGTTATAACTCCTGTAGTCTGTAATGTCATGGTTATAACTCCTATTGCCTGTTTCACTATGCTTAATTTGAGCCGGATCCTGGCACCTCTCAGATTTGACTTAGTTTAGTCTGGCATCTTAGTTTAGTCTGGCATCCTCTTTAGTCTGGCATCTTAGTTTAGTCTGGCATCCTCTTTAGTCTGGCATCTTAGTTTAGTCTGGATCCAGTACCTCTCGCTGTAACATTTATTAATTGTTTCACTGTTCGCAGTGTAAACATTCTAATAAAATGATTAAGTTGCCTCCTGGTAATTTCTCCCGCCCCCCCAGAAAGACCATCACGTAAAAGCTCAGGGATCCTTCTGTGTAATCATAATATCCTGCCACGTTGATTCCAGACCTGGTGTCTTAGTTGTAGACATAGAGGTTATTTTCTTATCCATTAAAAAAAAAAATGTGTCTTTCCCATGTTTCAAATTCAGTAGTGAGACCACTAGTCTAGCTTGCCGTGATTACGTAGCGACCTCGTCTATAGCTGACAACCACTACCAAGACCTGTGCCAAGATCAGTTACTTCCCTCGCCGGCCCTCCACATTGGGCTCCCGAGTTGCGCAGCGGTCTAAGGCACTGCATCTCAGTGCTAGAGGCGTCACTACAGTCCCTGGCTCAATTCCAGGCTATATCACAACCGGCCGTGATTGGGAGTCCCACAGGGCGGCGTACAATTGGCCCAGCGTTGTCTGGGTTTGGCCGGTATATGCCATTATTGTAATTAAGAACTTGTTCTTAACTGACTTGCCTAGTTAAATAAAGTGAAATAAATAAATTATAGGAATATGCGCTTCATATTTTCACATAGACAGGAGGTCTATATATTCTCATGTGTGTGTTCTGCTGTAGCCTACGTTGATGTATTTTAATTGAAGATATATTCCGATATTGTGATATTTGTTGTACAGCTACATTGATGTCTTGAAAATGATAGAAATTCAGGTCTTGTAAGCCCAACAGCTGGGTATGTGGGCATATGCATATGACAGGTGTTCTGCAGTGACGCCTAAAAATGTTGCTGTACGTTGATGTCTTGAAAATTAGATTATATAAGAAATATGGACGTGTGTAAGCCCCACACGTATACTGGACTATGTGGGTATACTATAGACTATAGCCTACGGACGGCGGGTGTTCTGCAGTGACGTCTAAACTGCTTTGAATGAATCAGCACCTCGGAGAGTGCTGTCCGTTTTCACCTACGATAGACAGGAGGCTACTTGGCTGTTTGCTCTGTCTTCTGTGCTGCTACGTTGTGTTTGTGAGGCGCCCCCCGGATAACCGCGACTCTCATGCTCACCATGTGTCCCTGGGAAACTCCCGACATATTAAAGCACTGCTGTCTCACCGTTGCTACGACACTATTTACAAGTTATAAAGCAAAGCATTTTCCATGAAGTCCCTCAATAAGAACTGGGACATGTCAGGAAAAAAGTGTTGCAGGACTTAGTTGCCAGTTGCTTGGTTGATACCATGGTTACCATGCGTTGTTTACATTTTGTCATGGAGAAAGACTAGTGATTGCCATTTTCCCCTCTAAAGGGAGAGAAAAGGCTCTGTTTTTAATGTCAGCCCTTCAGCCAAAAAGAGAAAGCACAAGCTCTTTCTGATGACGGTCATCTGTTGAGGTCAGGAGGATAGTATGTGATTGGCTATGGGCAGGAGAGGACCACAGCACGTGGTCAAGAGAGCGATCCATCCCCTTGGATCTTGTCAGGGAGAACAGGAGCGAGGCGACCGTTAGATGTTCCAAAAGGTCAAACCTGACCAACTGCCACAAGGGAACAGAGAGGACACTTTTTCTGGGGCTGCTCATCGCCATCTACAGGAGATACAGCCTTCGGCACAGCTCCAGAAGGAAGACAGAACAGACGTGTACAGTATATGGCTAAAGGCAAAGAGTAGGCCTATGAACCGAGCAGATCGTCTTCTTTTCATTTAGTCACATTTTCGAGCCCAGCAGACGCAGCTCAAATTCTGTCCCAGTTACTTCCAATCTTTATTACTGCACTATCGTCTCGACCAATACAATACATCACAGAAAGGAAGCTAGCTCAGCCTGTTTGCCAGACACAGTAAACCTGCAGAGAGGAGTGATCTGATCTGAAATAATATTCAGACTCTGACATCATTAACCATCATTAGATCAGAATAGAGGAACTGGGGCTATAGGAAGTAGCAAGCTGCTATTAGAATAGAGGAACTGGGGCTATAGGAAGTAGCAAGCTGCTATTAGATCAGAATAGAGGAACTGGGGGTATAGGAAGTAGCAAGCTGCTATTAGATCAGAATAGAGGGAACTGGGGGTATAGGAAGTAGCAAGCTGCTATTAGATCAGAATAGAGGGAACTGGGGGTATAGGAAGTAGCAAGCTGCTATTAGATCAGAATAGAGGAACTGGGGGTATAGGAAGTAGCAAGCTGCTAATAGATCAGAATAGAGGAACTGGGGGTATAGGAAGTAGCAAGCTGCTATTAGAATAGAGGAACTGGGGGTATAGGAAGTAGCAAGCTGCTATTAGATCAGAATAGAGGAACTGGGGCTATAGGAAGTAGCAAGCTGCTATTAGATCAGAATAGAGGAACTGGGGGTATAGGAAGTAGCTAGCTGCTATTAGAATAGAGGGAACTGGGGGGTATAGGAAGTAGCAAGCTGCTATTAGATCAGAATAGAGGGAACTGGGGGTATAGGAAGTAGCAAGCTGCTATTAGATCAGAATAGAGGAACTGGGGCTATAGGAAGTAGCAAGCTGCTATTAGATCAGAATAGAGGGAACTGGGGGTATAGGAAGTAGCAAGATGCTATTAGATCAGAATAGAGGAACTGGGGGTATAGGAAGTAGCAAGCTGCTATTAGATCAGAATAGAGGAACTGGGGGGTATAGGAAGTAGCAAGCTGCTATTAGATCAGAATAGAGGAACTGGGGGTATAGGAAGTAGCAAGCTGCTATTAGATCAGAATAGAGGAACTGGGGGTATAGGAAGTAGCAAGCTGCTATTAGAATAGAGGGAACTGGGGGTATAGGAAGTAGCAAGCTGCTATTAGATCAGAATAGAGGAACTGGGGGTATAGGAAGTAGCAAGCTGCTATTAGATCAGAATAGAGGAACTGGGGGTATAGGAAGTAGCAAGCTGCTATTAGATCAGAATAGAGGAACTGGGGGTATAGGAAGTAGGAAGCTGCTATTAGATCAGAATAGAGGAACTGGGGCTATAGGAAGTAGCAAGCTGCTATTAGATCAGAATAGAGGGAACTGGGGGTATAGGAAGTAGCAAGCTGCTATTAGAATAGAGGAACTGGGGGTATAGGAAGTAGCAAGCTGCTATTAGATCAGAATAGAGGGAACTGGGGGTATAGGAAGTAGCAAGCTGCTATTAGAATAGAGGAACTGGGGGTATAGGAAGTAGCAAGCTGCTATTAGAATAGAGGAACTGGGGGTATAGGAAGTAGCAAGCTGCTATTAGATCAGAATAGAGGAACTGGGGGTATAGGAAGTAGCAAGCTGCTATTAGATCAGAATAGAGGGAACTGGGGGTATAGGAAGTAGCAAGCTGCTATTAGAATAGAGGAACTGGGGGTATAGGAAGTAGCAAGCTGCTATTAGAATAGAGGAACTGGGGGTATAGGAAGTAGCAAGCTGCTATTAGATCAGAATAGAGGAACTGGGGGTATAGGAAGTAGCAAGCTGCTATTAGATCAGAATAGAGGAACTGGGGGTATAGGAAGTAGCAAGCTGCTATTAGATCAGAATAGAGGAACTGGGGGTATAGGAAGTAGCAAGCTGCTATTAGATCAGAATAGAGGAACTGGGGGGTATAGGAAGTAGCAAGCTGCTATTAGAATAGAGGAACTGGGGGTATAGGAAGTAGCAAGCTGCTATTAGAATAGAGGAACTGGGGGTATAGGAAGTAGCAAGCTGCTATTAGAATAGAGGAACTGGGGGTATAGGAAGTAGCAAGCTGCTATTAGAATAGAGGAACTGGGGGTATAGGAAGTAGCAAGCTGCTATTAGAATAGAGGAACTGGGGGTATAGGAAGTAGCAAGCTGCTATTAGAATAGAGGAACTGGGGGTATAGGAAGTAGCAAGCTGCTATTAGATCAGAATAGAGGAACTGGGGGTATAGGAAGTAGCAAGCTGCTATTAGATCAGAATAGAGGAACTGGGGGTATAGGAAGTAGCAAGCTGCTATTAGAATAGAGGAACTGGGGCTATAGGAAGTAGCAAGCTGCTATTAGAATAGAGGGAACTGGGGGTATAGGAAGTAGCAAGCTGCTATTAGAATAGAGGGACTGGGGGTATAGGAAGTAGCACGCTGCTATTAGAATAGAGGGACTGGGGGTATAGGAAGTAGCAAGCTGCTATTAGAATAGAGGAACTGGGGGTATAGGAAGTAGCAAGCTGCTATTAGATCAGAATAGAGGAACTGGGGGGTATAGGAAGTAGCAAGCTGCTATTAGAATAGAGGAACTGGGGGGTATATGAAGTAGCAAGCTGCTATTAGAATAGAGGAACTGGGGGTATAGGAAGTAGCAAGCTGCTATTAGAATAGAGGAACTGGGGGTATAGGAAGTAGCAAGCTGCTATTAGATCAGAATAGAGGAACTGGGGGTATAGGAAGTAGCAAGCTGCTATTAGAATAGAGGAACTGGGGGTATAGGAAGTAGCAAGCTGCTATTAGAATAGAGGAACTGGGGGTATAGGAAGTAGCAAGCTGCTATTAGAATAGAGGAACTGGGGGTATAGGAAGTAGCAAGCTGCTATTAGATCAGAATAGAGGAACTGGGGGTATAGGAAGTAGCAAGCTGCTATTAGAATAGAGGAACTGGGGGTATAGGAAGTAGCAAGCTGCTATTAGATCAGAATAGAGGAACTGGGGGTATAGGAAGTAGCAAGCTGCTATTAGATCAGAATAGAGGAACTGGGGGTATAGGAAGTAGCAAGCTGCTATTAGAATAGAGGAACTGGTGGTATAGGAAGTAGCAAGCTGCTATTAGAATAGAGGAACTGGGGGTATAGGAAGTAGCAAGCTGCTATTAGATCAGAATAGAGGAACTGGGGGTATAGGAAGTAGCAAGCTGCTATTAGATCAGAATAGAGGAACTGGGGGTATAGGAAGTAGCAAGCTGCTATTAGAATAGAGGAACTGGTGTTATAGGAAGTAGCAAGCTGCTATTAGAATAGAGGAACTGGGGGTATAGGAAGTAGCAAGCTGCTATTAGAATAGAGGAACTGGGGGTATAGGAAGTAGCAAGCTGCTATTAGAATAGAGGAACTGGGGGTATAGGAAGTAGCAAGCTGCTATTAGATCAGAATAGAGGAACTGGGGGTATAGGAAGTAGCAAGCTGCTATTAGAATAGAGGAACTGGGGCTATAGGAAGTAGCAAGCTGCTATTAGAATAGAGGGAACTGGGGGTATAGGAAGTAGCAAGCTGCTATTAGAATAGAGGGACTGGGGGTATAGGAAGTAGCAAGCTGCTATTAGAATAGAGGGACTGGGGGTATAGGAAGTAGCAAGCTGCTATTAGAATAGAGGAACTGGGGGTATAGGAAGTAGCAAGCTGCTATTAGATCAGAATAGAGGAACTGGGGGTATAGGAAGTAGCAAGCTGCTATTAGAATAGAGGAACTGGGGGTATAGGAAGTAGCAAGCTGCTATTAGATCAGAATAGAGGAACTGGGGGTATAGGAAGTAGCAAGCTGCTATTAGATCAGAATAGAGGAACTGGGGGTATAGGAAGTAGCAAGCTGCTATTAGAATAGAGGAACTGGTGGTATAGGAAGTAGCAAGCTGCTATTAGAATAGAATAGAGGAACTGGGGGTATAGGAAGTAGCAAGCTGCTATTAGATCAGAATAGAAGGAACTGGGGGTATAGGAAGTAGCAAGCTGCTATTAGATCAGAATAGAGGAACTGGGGGTATAGGAAGTAGCAAGCTGCTATCAGAATAGAGGAACTGGGGGTATAGGAAGTAGCAAGCTGCTATTAGATTAGAATAGAGGAACTGGGGGGTATAGGAAGTAGCAAGCTGCTATTAGATCAGAATAGAGGAACTGGGTGTATAGGAAGTAGCAAGCTGCTATTAGAATAGAGGAACTGGGGGTATAGGAAGTAGCAAGCTGCTATTAGATCAGAATAGAGGGAACTGGGGGTATAAGAAGTAGCAAGCTGCTATTAGAATAGAATAGAAGGAACTGGGGGGTATAGGAAGTAGCAAGCTGCTAGTAGAATAGAGGAACTGGGGGTATAGGAAGTAGCAAGCTGCTATTAGATCAGAATAGAGGAACTGGGGGTATAGGAAGTAGCAAGCTGCTATTAGATCAGAATAGAGGGAACTGGGGGTATAGGAAGTAGCAAGCTGCTATTAGATCAGAATAGAAGGAACTGGGGGGTATAGGAAGTAGCAAGCTGCTATTAGAATAGAGGAACTGGGGGTATAGGAAGTAGCAAGCTGCTATTAGATCAGAATAGAGGAACTGGGGGTATAGGAAGTAGCAAGCTGCTATTAGATCAGAATAGAGGAACTGGGGGTATAGGAAGTAGCAAGCTGCTATTAGATCAGAATAGAGGAACTGGGGGTATAGGAAGTAGCAAGCTGCTATTAGATCAGAATAGAGGAACTGGGGGTATAGGAAGTAGCAAGCTGCTATTAGAATAGAGGGACTGGGGGTATAGGAAGTAGCAAGCTGCTATTAGATCAGAATAGAAGGAACTGGGGGTATAGGAAGTAGCAAGCTGCTATTAGATCAGAATATAAGGAACTGGGGGTATAGGAAGTAGCAAGCTGCTATTAGAATAGAGGAACTGGGGGTATAGGAAGTAGCAAGCTGCTATTAGAATAGAGGGAACTGGGGGTATAGGAAGTAGCAAGCTGCTATTAGATCAGAATAGAGGAACTGGGGGTATAGGAAGTAGCAAGCTGCTATTAGATCAGAATAGAGGAACTGGGGGTATAGGAAGTAGCAAGCTGCTATTAGATCAGAATAGAGGAACTGGGGGTATAGGAAGTAGCAAGCTGCTATTAGATCAGAATAGAAGGAACTGGGGGTATAGTTAGTAGCAAGCTGCTATTAGATCAGAATAGAGGACCTGGGGGTATAGGAAGTAGCAAGCTGCTATTAGATCAGAATAGAGGAACTGGGGGTATAGGAAGTAGCAAGCTGCTATTTGAATAGAGGAACTGGGGGTATAGGAAGTAGCAAGCTGCTATTAGAATAGAGGAACTGGGGGTATAGGAAGTAGCAAGCTGCTATTAGATCAGAATAGAAGGAACTGGGGGTATAGGAAGTAGCAAGCTGCTATTAGATCAGAATAGAGGAACTGGGGGTATAGGAAGTAGCAAGCTGCTATTAGATCAGAATAGAGGGAACTGGTTGTATAGGAAGTAGCAAGCTGCTATTAGATCAGAATAGAAGGAACTGGGGGTATAGGAAGTAGCAAGCTGCTATTAGATCAGAATAGAGGAACTGGGGGTATAGGAAGTAGCAAGCTGCTATTAGATCAGAATAGAGGAACTGGGGGTATAGGAAGTAGCAAGCTGCTATTAGATCAGAATAGAGGAACTGGGGGGTATAGGAAGTAGCAAGCTGCTATTAGAATAGAGGGAACTGGGGGTATAGGAAGTAGCAAGCTGCTATTAGATCAGAATAGAGGAACTGGGGGTATAGGAAGTAGCAAGCTGCTATTAGATCAGAATAGAGGAACTGGGGGGTATAGGAAGTAGCAAGCTGCTATTAGAATAGAGGAACTGGGGGTATAGGAAGTAGCAAGCTGCTATTAGATCAGAATAGAGGAACTGGGGGTATAGGAAGTAGCAAGCTGCTATTAGAATAGAGGAACTGGGGGTATAGGAAGTAGCAAGCTGCTATTAGATCAGAATAGAGGGACTGGGGGTATAGGAAGTAGCAAGCTGCTATTAGATCAGAATAGAAGGAACTGGGGGTATAGGAAGTAGCAAGCTGCTATTAGATCAGAATAGAGGAACTGGGGGTATAGGAAGTAGCAAGCTACTATTAGATCAGAATAGAGGAACTGGGGGTATAGGAAGTAGCAAGCTGCTATTAGATCAGAATAGAAGGAACTGGGGGTATAGGAAGTAGCCAGCTGCTATTAGATCAGAATAGAGGAACTGGGGGTATAGGAAGTAGCAAGCTGCTATTATAACAGAATAGAGGAACTGGGGGTATAGGAAGTAGCAAGCTGCTATTAGATCAGAATAGAGGAACTGGGGGTATAGGAAGTAGCAAGCTGCTATTAGATCAGAATAGAGGAACTGGGGGTATAGGAAGTAGCAAGCTGCTATTAGATCAGAATAGAGGGAACTGGGGGTATAGGAGTAGCAAGCTGCTATTAGATCAGAATAGAGGGAACTGGGGGTATAGGAAGTAGCAAGCTGCTATTAGATCAGAATAGAGGAACTGGGGGTATAGGAAGTAGCAAGCTGCTATTAGACCAGAATAGAGGGAACTGGGGGTATAGGAAGTAGCAAGCTGCTATTAGAATAGAGGAACTGGGGGTATAGGAAGTAGCAAGCTGCTATTAGAATAGAGGAACTGGGGGTATAGGAAGTAGCAAGCTGCTATTAGATCAGAATAGAGGAACTGGGGGTATAGGAAGTAGCAAGCTGCTATTAGATCAGAATAGAGGAACTGGGGGTATAGGAAGTAGCAAGCTGCTATTAGATCAGAATAGAGGAACTGGGGGTATAGGAAGTAGCAAGCTGCTATTAGAATAGAGGAACTGGGGGTATAGGAAGTAGCAAGCTGCTATTAGAATAGAATAGAGGAACTGGGAGTATTATAGTGACAGGGAGATGAGTTAGTAATTAGAGAGACTGTTTCAGTCTGAAAGCTCTGTCTCTCCTCTGCTTCTATGCTCTTCTCCTCCAAGACCAATTATCCCCCTATTATCCCCCCACGCCTCGTTAAGAGACAGGAAGCCATGACTCAGGGAAATGTCACGACTAGGAAGAGGAGACATTCAGGTGGATGGATGGAGCAAGGGATGATGTGGGTATAATGATGAGGGGAGAGGGAGAGGAGAGAGACAGGGAGAGGAGAGAGACAGGGAGAGGAGAGAGACAGGGAGAGGAGAGAGACAGGAGAGAAACCGGGAGGGGGAGAGGAGAGAGACCGGGAGGGGGAGAGGAGAGAGACGGAGAGACCGGGAGGGGGAGAGGAGAGAGACGGAGAGACCGGGAGAGGAGAGGAGAGGAGAGAGACGGAGAGACAGGGAGAGGAGAGAGACAGGGAGAGGAGAGAGACAGGGAGAGGGAGAGGAGAGAGACAGGGAGAGGAGAGGAAAGAGACAGGGAGAGGAGAGGAGAGAGACAGGGAGAGGAGAGGAGAGAGACAGGGAGGGGAGAGGAGAGAGACAGGGAGGGGGGAGGAGAGGAGAGAGACAGGGAGGGGGGAGAAGAGAGACAGGGAGAGGGAGAGGAGAGAGACCGGGAGAAGGAGAGTTGAGGAGAGGAGAGAGACAGGGAGGGGGAGAGGAGAGAGACAGGGAGAGGAGAGAGGAGAGAGAGGATGAGGGAGAGGAGAGGAGAGAGGAGAGAGACGAGGAGAGGAGAGGAGAGAGAGAGGATGAGGGAGAGGAGAGAGAGGATGAGGGAGAGGAGAGGAGAGCGACAGGGAGGGGGAGAGGAGAGAGACAGGATGAGGGAGAGGAGAGGAGAGACAGGATGAGGGAGAGGAGAGGAGAGAGGAGAGGAGAGCGGCAAACACACTACAGGCCATTGCAGTAGAATATGATGAACATTGACTACGACAGGAGTAGTGAATATAGTATTGTTTCAGAAGCACTATAATGTACGTTGGAAACAACTACATGAACTAGTTATTTGAGGGGAATGAGGGATGTGAACACTTGTCCTACTCATCTGGCCATGGCTTGATATTGAATGGTTCATCTGAATGTAGGATTGTTTTAACCTGTCTAGTAACACCAGTAACTACAACAGGATGGTGGTCTGTTAACCTGTCCAGTAACTACAACAGGATGGTAGTCTGTCTAACCTGTCCAGTAACAACAACAGGATGGTAGTCTGTTTAACCTGTCCAGTAACAAAAACAGGATGGTAGTCTGTTTAACCTGTCCAGTACCTACAACAGGATGGTAGTCTGTCTAACCTGTCCAGTAACAACAACAGGATGGTAGTCTGTTTAACCTGTCCAGTAACTATAACAGGATGGTAGTCTGTTTAACCTGTCCAGTAACTACAACAGGATGGTAGTCTGTTTAACCTGTCCAGTAACTACAACAGGATGGTAGTCTGTTTAACCTGTCCAGTAACAACAACAGGATGGTAGTCTGTTTAACCTGTCCAGTAACAACAACAGGATGGTGGTCTGTTAACCTGTCCAGTAACTACAACAGGATGGTAGTCTGTTTAACCTGTCCAGTACCTACAACAGGATGGTAGTCTGTCTAACCTGTCCAGTAACAACAACAGGATGGTAGTCTGTTTAACCTGTCCAGTAACTACAACAGGATGGTAGTCTGTTTAACCTGTCCAGTAACTACAACAGGATGGTAGTCTGTTTAACCTGTCCAGTAACTACAACAGGATGGTAGTCTGTTTAACCTGTCCAGTAACAACAACAGGATGGTAGTCTGTTTAACCTGTCCAGTTACAACAACAGGATGGTAGTCTGTTTAACCTGTCCAGTAACTACAACAGGATGGTAGTCTGTTTAACCTGTCCAGTAACTACTACAGGATGGTAGTCTGTTTAACCTGTCCAGTAACAACAACAGGATGGTAGTCTGTTTAACCTGTCCAGTAACAACAACAGGATGGTAGTCTGTTTAACCTGTCCAGTAACAACAACAGGATGGTAGTCTGTTTAACCTGTCCAGTAACAACAACAGGATGGTAGTCTGTTTAACCTGTCCAGTAACAACAACAGGATGGTAGTCTGTTTAACCTGTCCAGTTACTACAACAGGATGGTAGTCTGTTTAACATGTCCAGTAACAACAACAGGATGGTAGTCTGTTTAACCTGTCCAGTAACTACAACAGGATGGTAGTCTGTTTAACCTGTCCAGTAACAACAACAGGATGGTAGTCTGTTTAACCTGTCCAGTAACAACAACAGGATGGTAGTCTGTTTAACCTGTCCAGTTACTACAACAGGATGGTAGTCTGTTTAACCTGTCCAGTAACAACAACAGGATGGTAGTCTGTTTAACCTGTCCAGTAACTACAACAGGATGGTAGTCTGTTTAACCTGTCCAGTAACTACAACAGGATGGTAGTCTGTTTAACCTGTCCAGTAACAACAACAGGATGGTAGTCTGTTTAACCTGTCCAGTAACAACAACAGGATGGTAGTCTGTTTAACCTGTCCAGTAACTACAACAGGATGGTAGTCTGTTTAACCTGTCCAGTAACTACAACAGGATGGTAGTCTGTTTAACCTGTCCAATAACTACAACAGGATGGTAGTCTCTTTAACCTGTCCAGTAACTACAACAGGATGGTAGTCTGTTTAACCTGTCCAGTAACAACAACAGGATTGTAGTCTGTTTAACCTGTCCAGTAACAACAACAGGATGGTAGTCTGTTTAACCTGTCCAGTTACTACAACAGGATGGTAGTCTGTTTAACCTGTCCAGTAACTATAACAGGATGGTAGTCTGTTTAACCTGTCCAGTAACTACAACAGGATGGTAGTCTGTTTAACCTGTCCAGTAACTACAACAGGATGGTAGTCTGTTTAACCTGTCCAGTAACTACAACAGGATGGTAGTCTGTTTAACCTGTCCAGTAACTACAACAGGATGGTAGTCTGTTTAACCTGTCCAGTAACAACAACAGGATGGTAGTCTGTTTAACCTGTCCAGTAACTACAACAGGATGGTAGTCTGTTTAACCTGTCCAGTAACTACAACAGGATGGTAGTCTGTTTAACCTGTCCAGTAACTACAACAGGATGGTAGTCTGTTTAACCTGTCCAGTAACTACAACAGGATGGTAGTCTGTTTAACCTGTCCAGTTACTACAACAGGATGGTAGTCTGTTTAACCTGTCCAGTAACAACAACAGGATGGTAGTCTGTTTAACCTGTCCAGTAACTACAACAGGATGGTAGTCTGTTTAACCTGTCCAGTAACTACAACAGGATGGTAGTCTGTTTAACCTGTCCAGTAACAACAGGATGGTAGTCTGTTTAACCTGTCCAGTAACAACAACAAGATGGTAGTCTGTTTAACCTGTCCAGTAACTACAACAGGATGGTAGTCTGTTTAACCTGTCCAGTAACAACAACAGGATGGTAGTCTGTTTAACCTGTCCAGTAACTATAACAGGATGGTAGTCTGTTTAACCTGTCCAGTAACAACAGGATGGTAGTCTGTTTAACCTGTCCAGTAACAACAACAAGATGGTGGTCTGTTTAACCTGTCCAGTAACAACAACAAGATGGTAGTCTGTTTAACCTGTCCAGTAACTATAACAGGATGGTAGTCTGTTTAACCTGTCCAGTAACAACAGGATGGTAGTCTGTTTAACCTGTCCAGTTACTACAACAGGACGGTAGTCTGTTTAACCTGTCCAGTAACTACAACAGGATGGTAGTCTGTTTAACCTGTCCAGTTACTACAACAGGACGGTAGTCTGTTTAACCTGTCCAGTAACTACAACAGGACGGTAGTCTGTTTAACCTGTCCAGTAACTACAACAGGATGGTAGTCTGTTTAACCTGTCCAGTAACAACAACAGGATGGTGGTCTGTTTAACCTGTCCAGTAACAACAACAGGATGGTGGTCTGTTTAACCTGTCCAGTTACTACAACAGGATGGTAGTCTGTTTAACCTGTCCAGTAACTACAACAGGATGGTAGTCTGTTTAACCTGTCCAGTAACTACAACAGGATGGTAGTCTGTTTAACCTGTCCAGTAACTATAACAGGATGGTAGTCTGTTTAACCTGTCCAGTAACTACAACAGGATGGTAGTCTGTTTAACCTGTCCAGTAACTACAACAGGATGGTAGTCTGTTTAACCTGTCCAGTAACTACAACAGGATGGTAGTCTGTATTACCTGTCCACACACAGCTTAGCTTACCTCCATACATTGTGTACATGCTGCACATATGCAACACACACACACACACACACAATTCCCTGCAATATAGATTGACAAACACAACCGGAATACATTGCAAGAGAGAAAGTGAGGGAGAAAAAGAGATACAGAAATATAGGAAATAGATAGATGCAGTTATTGCCAGACCACAAGTTTGACATGCTACTGATGTAGGGCTGTAGTTACCCATACATCTGATTGGTTGGGGAATGTGTGTTTTAGCGTCAATAGGAACAGAGGCTCACTAACAGCTTAATTTTCATCTGGCCTTATACACCGTGATGACATTGTTAAATACCATTACTGGGACTGGTATGCCGATTTGTACAGAGTGTTTAGAGGACTTGTCTCTACTTGGATATCCTTATCCCACATTCACATGAATGCATCATATTCCATTGACATTATTATTTTTCTAACCCTTATTTAACTAGGCAAGTCAGTTAAGAACAAATTCTTATTTTCAATGACGGCCTAGGAACGGTGTGTTAACTGCCTTGTTTAGGGGCAGAACGACAGATTTGTACCTTGTCAGCTCGGGGGATTTGAACTTGCAACCTTTCGGTTAACAGTCCAACGCTCTAACCACTAGGCTACCCTGCCGACATAAGGGAATGGTTTTGATGAAAGATCCAGTATCGTGTACTATTTGCCTGGGGTCAGGATTCAGCCCAATAATAAGCCTGTGATGTGTACTTGACTAGGCACACATCAAACAGCATACCAATGCTCTGTGTGAAACCTCTCTCTCCAAGGATAGTAGTAATGAACTCCTATAGATTTATGTGTCCACTCAAATTCAATAGTCATCCAGCTTCAGACACAGGTCCCAAATAGCACCCTATTACTGTATATAGTGCACTGCGTTTTGACTAAGGCTCTGGTCAACAGTTGTGTGCTACGGGGCCTCCCGAGTGGCGCAGTGGTCTAAGGCACTGCATCGCATTGCTAGCAAGAGATCCTGGTTCGAGTCCAAGTGCAGCACTTCATATTCTATTACGCCAGCCAGTCAGTCAGCGCTCACTTCATATTCTATTACCTCAGTCAGTCAGCCAGCCAGCCAGCCAGCCAGCCAGCCAGGCTCTGTTGCAGCCGGCCGCGACCGGGAGACCCATGGGGCGGCTCACAATCGGCCCTGCGTCGTCCGGGTTCGGGGAGCGTTTTGGCCGGCAGGGATGTCCTTGTCTCATCGCTCACTAGCGACTCCTGTGGCGGGCCGGGCACAATGCGCGGTGACACGGTCGCCAGGTGTACGGTGTTTCCTCCGACACATTGGTGCGGCAGGCTTCCAGGTTGGATGGGCATTGTGTCAAGAAGCAGTGCGGTTGGTTTGTGTTTCGGAGGACGCACGGCTCTCGATCGTACAGTAGTTGCAGCAATGAGACAAGACTGTAACTACCAATTGGATACCACAAAGTTGGGGAGAAAAAGGGGTATATCATTTTTTTTTAATAATAAACATACATAGGGAATAGGGTGCCATTTGGGATGGAGGCCTTTTGGTTCTTGCACCCAGTGGTAGTGGTGGCCCTATTCTTCATGACCGGACTGTAGCAATGTAACAATGCATGGCCTGGTTAACCTGGTTACGGGTTGGCTGTTTCTGCTGTACCCTGGCCTGGTTGGCTGTGTCTGCTGTACCCTGGCCTGGTTGGCTGTGTCTGCTGTACCCTGGCCTGGTTACGGGTTGGCTGTGTCTGCTGTACCCAGGACTGGTTAGCTGTCTGCTGTACCCTGGCCTGGTTAGCTGTCTGCTGTACCCTGGCCTGGTTGGCTGTGTCTGCTGTACCCTGGCCTGGTTGGCCTGGAACCTTGCAGTGTATCTGAACTCAATGACCAGGTTGTTATCCCCAGGGTTATAATCTTCTTTTCCAATCAATCAATCAATCAATCAATCAATCAATCAATCAATCTAATCAATCAATCAATCTAATCAATCAATGACCTGAGACATGTGGTCCAAGAGGAGTTCATGGTTCGATACAGACAGTGGCTCTTTTTCAAATGATCGATTCCTTGCATTCTCTTGTCGCCTCCTCCTCTAAACCCATTGGAGAAGAAAGTCTTAGGGGAGGGAACTTGGACCTTCTCCTCCAATACAGTTGAGAAGGAAGTGAGGAGATAGGAAGCAAGGAGATAGGAAGTGAGGAGATGCAATATCTCATTCTAGTATCATTTAAATGACCAGAATATTAAAGCTGAACTCTGCAGCTTTTCTCTCTGTTTATTTAATTCATTCAATTAAACAATTGTCTCATCCGATAACTTGTTTTGCGTTCAGTATTCCAATATTGAATATCTAATTTCCTCTTGACTTCTTCTGTGAGTGTTCTCCTGTGAGTGTTCTCCTGTGAGTGTTCTCCTGTGAGTGTTCTCCTGTGAGTGTTCTCCTGTGAGTGTTCTCCTGTGAGTGTTCTCCTCTGAGTGTTCTCCTCTGAGTGTTCTCCTCTGAGTGTTCTCCTCTGAGTGTTCTCCTCTGAGTGTTCTCCTCTGAGTGTTCTCCTCTGAGTGTTCTCCTCTGAGTGTTCTCTTCTGAGTGTTCTCCTCTGAGTGTTCTCCTGTGAGTGTTCTCCTGTGAGTGTTCTCCTGTGAGTGTTCTCCTCTGAGTGTTCTCCTCTGAGTGTTCTCCTCTGAGTGTTCTCCTGTGAGTGTTCTCCTCTGAGTGTTCTCCTCTGAGTGTTCTCCTCTGAGTGTTCTCCTCTGAGTGTTCTCCTCTGAGTGTTCTCCTCTGAGTGTTCTCCTCTGAGTGTTCTCCTCTGAGTGTTCTCCTCTGAGTGTTCTCCTCTGAGTGTTCTCCTGTGAGTGTTCTCCTCTGAGTGTTCTCCTCTGAGTGTTCTCCTCTGAGTGTTCTCCTCTGAGTGTTCTCCTCTGAGTGTTCTCCTCTGAGTGTTCTCCTCTGAGTGTTCTCCTGTGAGTGTTCTCCTGTGAGTGTTCTCCTGTGAGTGTTCTCCTCTGAGTGTTCTCCTGTGAGTGTTCTCCTGTGAGTGTTCTCCTCTGAGTGTTCTCCTCTGAGTGTTCTCCTGTGAGTGTTCTCCTGTGAGTGTTCTCCTCTGAGTGTTCTCCTGTGAGTGTTCTCCTCTGAGTGTTCTCCTCTGAGTGTTCTCCTCTGAGTGTTCTCCTCTGAGTGTTCTCCTCTGAGTGTTCTCCTCTGAGTGTTCTCCTCTGAGTGTTCTCCTCTGAGTGTTCTCCTCTGAGTGTTCTCCTCTGAGTGTTCTCCTCTGAGTGTTCTCCTCTGAGTGTTCTCCTCTGAGTGTTCTCCTCTGAGTGTTCTCCTCTGAGTGTTCTCCTCTGAGTGTTCTCCTCTGAGTGTTCTCCTCTGAGTGTTCTCCTCTGAGTGTTCTCCTCTGAGTGTTCTCCTCTGAGTGTTCTCCTCTGAGTGTTCTCCTGTGAGTGTTCTCCTGTGAGTGTTCTCCTCTGAGTGTTCTCCTCTGAGTGTTCTCCTCTGAGTGTTCTCCTGTGAGTGTTCTCCTGTGAGTGTTCTCCTCTCTTGTAATCAGTCCTGTAATCAGTCGTGTGCAGTGCCAACCTCTTCTCCTCTGAAGCAGTGAATGGGTTTCCTGCTCTCTCTGTGTGTGTGTGTGTGTGTGTGTGTGTGTGTGTGTGTAAATATGGATTTTAAAACTCCCCTAGGCCTATAGGTTTATTAAAAAGTGCTTCACTTCATATTCTATTACCTCAGCCAGTCAGTCAGTCACTCAGCCAGCGCTCACTTCATATTATATTACCTCAGCCAGTCAGTCAGCCAGTCAGTCAGCCAGCCAGTCAGTCAGCCAGCGCTCACTTCATATTCTATTATCTTAGTCAGCCAGTCAGCCAGTCAGCCAGCCAGCCAGTCAGTCAGCACACACTTCATATTCTACTACCTTAGCCAGTCAGTCAGCCAGTCAGCCAGTCAGCCAGCCAGCCAGCCAGTCATTCAGAGCTCACTTCATAATCTATTACCTTAGCCAGTCAGTCAGTCAGTCAGCCAGTCAGCCAGCCAGCCAGTCAGTCAGCACACACTTCATATTCTACTACCTTAGCCAGTCAGTCAGCCAGTCAGCCAGTCAGCCAGCCAGCCAGCCAGTCATTCAGAGCTCACTTCATAATCTATTACCTTAGCCAGTCAGTCAGTCAGTCAGCCAGTCAGATAGCCCTCACTTCATATGTTATCACGTGCTTCTACACCTGCATTGCTTGCTGTTTGGGGTTTTAGGCTGGGTTTCTGTACAGCACTTTGAGATATCAGCTGATGTAAGAAGGGCTATATAAATACATTTGATTTGATTAGCCAGTCAATCAGCCAGTCAGCCATCCAGCCAGCGCTCACTTCATATGTTATTACCTTAGTCAGCCAGCCTGCCAGTCAGTCAGTAAGTCAGTCAGGCAGCCAGCCAGCCAGTCAGTCAGCCAGTCAGATAGCCCTCACTTCATATGCTATTACCTCAGCCAGTCAGCCAGTCAGTCAGTCAGCCAGCCAGCCTGCCAGTCAGTCAGTCAGTGCGCATTTCATATGTTATTACCTTAGCCAGTCAGTCAGCCAGTCAGCCAGCCAGTCAGTCAGCGTTCACTTCATATTCTATTACCTTAGCCAGTCAGTCAGTAAGTCAGCCAGCCAGCCTGTCAGTCAGTCAGTCAGCGCTCACTTCATATTATATTACCTCAGCCTGTCAGATAGCCCTCACTTCATATGTTATTACCTTAGCCAGTCAGTCAGTCAGTCAGTCAGTCAGTCAGTCAGTCAGCGCTCACTTCATATGTTATTCCCTTAGCCAGTCAGTCAGCCAGCCAGTCAGCCAACCAGCCTGCCAGTCAGCCAGTCAGTGCTCACTTCATATGTTATTACCTTAGCCAGTCAGCCAGCCAATCAGTGTGCAGCAGAGTGTCTCTCCGCCACCATGTCTCCCAGGCCTGAGCTGTAGAGTGAATTATGCAGCAAGAGGAGAGAAACCCTGAACGGGGAGGGCTACACACACACACAGAGACACACACACACACAGTTTCCCCAGGTGTCCTGACATCATCCTCTTCTCTGTCTGATATCCATGACAGCTGTCTTTGTAATGTGATATGCTGTCGCTCCGCTGCTACACTGCCTTTGATGCTGTTCCTATTGTTATTCTGTGTGTGTGTGTTGGAGATGGTGAACGGGAGACAAGAAACAGTAGATGGGAGACGAGAAATGATAGACGGTAAACAGTAGAGCCTCAGAGCGAGAGAGAGAGAGTCAGAGCGAGAGAGAGTCAGAGCGAGAGAGAGTCAGAGCGAGAGAGAGTCAGAGCGAGAGAGAGTCAGAGCGAGAGAGAGTCAGAGCGAGAGAGAGAGTCAGAGCGAGAGAGAGAGTCAGAGCGAGAGAGAGAGTCAGAGCGAGAGAGAGAGTCAGAGCGAGAGAGAGAGTCAGAGAGAGAGAGAGTCAGAGAGAGAGAGAGTCAGAGAGTCGGCTAGAGAGAGAGAGTCAGAGCGAGAGAGAGAGAGAGAGAGAGTCAGAGCGAGAGAGAGAGAGAGAGACAGAAACAGAAAGAGAGGGACAGAAACTGAGGACATACACAAGGCACAGATTGTACTCCTTATGGACTCAAACGGGAAATATTTACAACAACAACAAAAACTTTTTCCCAAACAGAGTTTCTAAACTCTGGTGTCCAAACACCCAGGGCGTCCTAGACCGTCTGTCTGAGGACCAACTAGGGTCAAACGGCCTGAGAGCACAGCAGGAAAGGGTGTCCACAGCACTCAAGGGAGTGATTTGAAAAAGCTTCTTCTAATTTCCCCAACGCACAAGTGGTTATCTCCACCCTGCTACCACGAAAATACTTCCACCCTGCTGCCATACAGCGGGTAAACGCAAGTATTTCCCGTGACTTTGCCTCAAAACCAAATGTTTATCTGGCCCACCACTCCACCCTGGACTTGAACAGCCTTTGTGACCAGGTCCACCTCTACAAGACAGCAGTGCCCATCTTCGCTCAGACCTTAAAGGACAACGCCCTCAACCCCAACACACACAGGAGCAACAGATCAATAGACACCCCGCCCAGACCAGACACTCTCCCAGACCTGCGGAAGGGACTCAGGGGGTATGCTAATTTGGTATAGAGCAGACCTAACTCATGCTATTAAATTAGTCAAAACAGGAAAATGTTACATTTGGCTAGAAATTCAAAAGGAAATGATCTTAACAGAGAAAATTGTCCTTCTGTGTGCTACCTATATCCTCCCACTAGAATCCCCATACTTTAATGAAGACAGCTTCTCCATCCTAGAGGGGGAGATCAATCCTTTCCAGGCCCAGGGACATGTACTAGTCTGTGGCGACCTAAATGCCAGAACCGGACAAGTACCTGACACCCTCAGCACACAGGGGGACAAGCACCTGCCTGCAGGTGATAGCATTCCCTCCCCCATATGCCCCCCTAGACACAACTACGACAACATAACCAACAAAAACAGATCACAACTCCTGCAGCTCTGTCACACGCTGGGTATGTACATAGTCAATGGTAGGCTTCGAGGGGACTCCTATAATAGGTACACCTATAGCTCATCTCTTGGCAGTAGTACTGCAGACTACTTGATCACTGACCTCAACCCAGAGTCTCTCAGAGCGTTCACAGTCAGCCCACTGACAACCCTATCAGACCACAGCAAAATCACAGTCTACTTGAACAGAGCAATACTCAATCATGAGTACTATTAAAATAATGGCTATAGCAGGAAGGAATGTAGTGTGGAAACCTACCAACAAACTATTAGGCAACAACAAATTCAATCCCTATTAGACAACTTCCTGGACAAAAAATTCCACTCTAATAGGGAACGTGTAAACTTGTCACTAGAAAATCTTAACCGTATATTTGACCTCTCAGCTTCCCTATCAAATCTAAACATTTCAAACAGAAAACCTGAAGAAAATGAACAACAATGACAAATGGTTTGATGAAGAATGCAAAAACCTAAGAAAGAAATGTAGAAACGTGTCCATCCAAAAACACAGAGTCCCAGAAAACGGCTTCACTATGATGAATCACTAAAACAATACAGAAATACACTACGGAAAAAGAAGGAACAGCACGTCAGAAATCAGCTCAGTGAAATTGAAGAATCCAGAAACTCTAACCACTTTGGGGGAAAATTGGAAACTCTAAACAAACAACAACACAAATAATTATCTATCCAAAATGGAGACGTATGGGTAAACTACTTCTCCGATCTTTTTGGCTCTATAACAAAGAACAAACAGCAAAAACATGATCCAATACAAATCTTAAAATCAACTTTTAAAGACTACCAGAACCCACTGGATTCCCCAATTACCTTGAATGAACTACAGGACAAAATAAAAACCCTCCAACCCAAAAAAGGCCTGTGGTGTTGATAGTATCCTCAATGAAACTATCAAATATACAGACATCAAATTTCAATTGGCTATATTAAAACTCTTTAACATCATCCTCAGCTCTGGCATCTTCCCCAAGATTTGGAACCAAGGACTGATCACCCCAATCCACAAAAGTGGAGACATATTTGACCCCAATAACTACCGTGGGATATGCTAAATGCCAGAACCGGACAAGTACCTGACACCCTCAGCACACAGGGGGACAAGCACCTGCCTGCAGGTGATAGCATTCCCTCCCCCATATGCCCCCCTAGACACAACTACGACAACATAACCAACAAAAACAGATCACAACTCCTGCAGCTCTGTCACACGCTGGGTATGTTTGTGTACATATGTACACAAACCCATACACTTTGTTAGAGTGTATGGGTTTGTGTTGAGTGGAGTGGTGGGCCAGATAAACATTTGGTTTTGAGGCAAAGTCACGGGAAATACTTGCGTATTTGTCACACGCTGGGTATGTTTGTGTACATATGTACACAAACCCATACACTTTGTTAGAGTGTATGGGTTTGTGTTGAGTGGAGTGGTGGGCCAGATAAACATTTGGTTTTGAGGCAAAGTCACGGGAAATACTTGCGTTTACCCGCTGTATGGCAGCAGGGTGGAAGTATTTTCGTGGTAGCAGGGTGGAGATAACCACTTGTGCGTTGGGGAAATTAGAAGAAGCTTTTAGCAAGACCAGAGGACATTTCTCCAAAAAAGTACAATCTTTGTTCCCATGCCAGTTGCAAACCGTAGTCTGGCTTTTTTTATGGCGGTTTTGGAGCAGTGGCTTCTTCCTTGCTGAGCGGCTTTTCAGGTTATGTCGATATAGGACTCGATTTACTGTGGATATAGATACTTTTGTACCTGTTTCCTCCAGCATCTTCACAAGGTCCTTTGCTGTTGTTCTGGGATTGATTTTCACTTTTCGCACCAAAGTACGTTCATCTCTAGGAGACAGAACGCGTCTCCTTCCTGAGCGGTATGATGGCTGCGTGGTCCCATGGTGTTTAAACTTGCGTACTATTGTTTGTACAGATGAACGTGGTACCTTCAGGCATTTGGAAATTGCTCCCACGGATGAACCAAACTTGTGGAGTTCTACAATTTCTTTTCTGAGGTCTTGGCTGATTTCTTTATATTTTCCCATGATGTCAATCAAAGAGGCACTGAGTTTGAAGGTAGGCCTTGAAATACATCCACAGGTACACCTCCAATTGACTCAAATGATGTCAATTAGCCTATCAGAAGCTTCTAAAGCCATGACATCATTTTCTGGAATTTTCCAAGCTGTTTATAGGCACAGTCAACTTAGTGTATGTAAACTTCTGACCCACTGGAATTGTGATACAGTGAAATAATCTGTCTGTAAACAAATGTTGGAAAAATTACTTTGTGTCATGCACAAAGTAGATGTCCTAACCGACTTGCCAAAACTATAGTTTGTTAACAATAAATGTGTGGAGTGGTTGAAAAACTAGTTTAAATGACTCCAACCTAAGTGTACGTAAACTTCCGACTTCAACTGTACATTTACACATCCCATCTTTTTTCCACACCTAGGGGGGGGTGGTGGTGGGCGGCCACCCGAGAGTTACACAATATAGATCACGGACGTGCTCTGGGCTGACAGAATAACCATTTCATAATTCATGAAGCCCATTTTCATGGAACATTTAGTTTGAGTGGAATCTCCATAGTTAATGTGCTTCAGCATTTAAATATGCGCCAATAACCCATCCCTCAATATCCCTGAGACGGTGGAAGATGGAAGTTTGTTTTATATTATTAGATATTATCTCATCTATGCGTGAGGAAAGAGAGAAGGGAGAGAGAGAACCAATTTGCAGGCGCGCGTGTTCGCTTATTTGCTATGTTATGACTTTTGGCAAATTAATATTCAAAAAAAATTGACTGATTTAATTACCGTAATAATTAATTGGTCTGATATATCCTATCCAAATTAATCTAAGAGTGCACCATTTAAGGGTTGGATATACAGTTGAAGTCGGAAGTTTACATACACCTTAGCCAAGTACATTTAAACTCAGTTTTTCACAACATTTCATCCTAGTAATAATTCCCATGTTTTAGGTCAGTAATGTATTTTTGTAAACAACAGCTGGTGCACGATATTTTAGGAAGTCTTGAGCTACTGCTCGCCTGAGGTAGAGTTTCTCATGATAAGCTGCTGTCACGCCCTGGCCTTAGTATTCTTTGTTTTCTTTATTATTTTAGTTAGGTCAGGGTGTGACATGGGGTATGTTTGTGTTTTTGTCTTGTCTTGGGTGGTTGTAGTGTCTAGGGGGATTTGTTAGAGTGTATGGGTTTGTGTTGAGTGAATGTTTCTAGAGAAGTCTATGGTTGAGTGATGTGTCTAGGTATGTCTATGGTTGCCTGAGTGGTTCTCAATCAGAGACAGATGTTTTTCATTTGTCTCTGATTGGGAGCCATATTTTAGGCAGCCATGGGCATCATGTATTTGTGGGTAATTGTCTATGTCTAAACGTTAGTAGCTTGTGTGTGCACTTTCGTTTTGTAGCTTCACGGTCGTTTGTTGTTTTGTTAGTTTGTAAAGTGTTTTGTTTCGTTTTTTCTTCTTAAAATAAAAAGAAGATGTCTTATTTTTCACATGCTGCGTTTTGGTCCTCTCTCTCTTCACAAGACGATCGTGACAGCTGCAGATCACATTACCTACTGTCGTGTCTTTGGCTATGCCGGATTAAGTGATATGACATGCTATTCTATAAAATCCTTTCTCTGTAATTAATATTACCTGATTGAGCTAATCATGTAAATGTAATTAACTAGAAAGTCGGGGCACCACAAAATAATATTTATAGAGCTGTTATCTTCCGAATAAACTCTTAAAGACCTAGTAATATTTTACATCAATAGCAGTCAATATTAATCGTCACCGTATTTCAGTCTCATCTGAAAGTTGTAAATTCTTGGTTATCTTCACGAACCCTGGCTAACAAGTTGAATCAGCAATACAAAATTGGGTTTAATTATTTATTTACTAAATACCTAACTAATCACACAGAATTACATATACACAGATTGCAAATGATGTCATACAGAAAACGTCCCTGGTGGACAGAGCCGACATGGCTGGTTACACAAAGGAAAGGGGGTTGGGTTTGAGTGAAAGAGCGGGAAGATTGAGGAACAAAGGGAGAGGCTATGCTATCGTAAATACAGTATCTTATGCATTCTAAATTACCGCCCATTTGGAAAAGGAAAATGCAATAAATATTTACTCTGAGCTGCGCTTCGGTAGGTTGGTCGTAGATGTTGGTCGTAGATGCTGGCCGTGTTGGCCAACAGAGATCTTCCTGTCCTCGGAAGAATGTATATGTTGGTTAACGGGATACGTTGTAGTGTTGTCGTTTGGTGGTAGAAGGGATACTCTGTCTGTCCTCTCCTAGCCCACGTTTACAGCGGCCGCTGCTAACTCGAGGGCTAGGAGGTGTCACTTCTGTAGTGAATACGAGTTAAAAGTTCATACCATTCGCAACCAAAGCTCACGCTGAGGTTGGCTTAGTTCTGTAGTTGCCATGTTAGTCCTTTTCAACGTAAGGACTGTCGTCCTCACGTCCTCGGAACAGAAGTTTACATTTTCGTCAAGGGCTTATATAGTGGAGGGAGAAGGGTGTGTTTCATAGTTTATAACCCATGTCTCTTCACAGGGGCGGGCCACTGATTGAGCAGAGCCCTAACCTTATGAAAACCCAAATCTCTCATTTGGAAGATAAAATTAAATTTCTTCTTTCACAAATAATTTTATATTTAAACATTTGAATTGCACATCAATTCCATGTGAATCTGATAACTATAATGTGTAGACTTTCCCAGATACAGTTTAGGTCGTCCTGTCATCAGTCATAATGTCTCAGATGACAACTGAACTGAAATCATATTCATTAAGTACCAACGCATATTTTCAACTGGTTCTTTTACCGAAATATGGTTCCTTTCCCTCCACTTGTTTGATGTTCCCAGACTCTCTATGTTTAACAAAGGCTATTCAAGAGTCCCTCTGTAGAGTCAAGAGAGAGGGAAGGGAGAAAGGTATTTATGGGGGGGTCATAAACCTTACCCACAGGCCAACGTCAATACACTACCGAGAGAGTTTTCAAATATGTTCTTTGTAGCTGTTTTACATACCACCACAGTCAGAGGCTGGCACTAAGATAGCATTGAATGAGCTGTATTCCGCCATAAGCAAACAAGAAAATTCTCACCCAGAGGCCGTGTTCCTAGTAGCCGGGGACTTTAATGCAGGAAAACTTAAATCAGTTTTACCTAATTTCTATCAACATGTTAAATGTGCAACCAGAGGGAAAATAACTCTGGACCACCTATACTCCACACACAGAGATGCATACAAAGCTCTCACCTCACCCTCCATTTGGCAAATCTGACCATAACTCTATCCTCCTGATTCCTGCTTACAGTGACCGTACGTACATACCCCAACCAGAAGCCCTGGATTACAGGCAGCATCCAACTGAGCTAAAGGCTAGAGCTGCCGCTTTCAAGGAGCTGGACTCTAACCCGGAAGCTTATAAGAAATCCCGCTATGCCCTCCGACGAACCATTAAACAGGCAAAGCATCAGTACAGGACTAAGATCGAGTCTTACTACACCGGCTCTGACGCTCGTCGGATGTGGCAGGGCCTGCAAACCATTACAGACTACAAAGGGAAGCACAGCCGAGAGCTGCCCAGTGGCATGAGCTACCGGACGAGCTAAACAACTTATATGCTCGCTTCGAGGCAAATAACACTGAAACATTCATGAGAGCACCAGCTGTACCGGAAGACTGTGTGATCACGCTCTCCGCAGCTGATGTGAGTAAATCAAATCAAATCAAATTTATTTATAAAGCCCTTCTTACATCAGCTGGTATCTCAAAGTGCTGTACAGAAACCCAGCGTAAAACCCCAAACAGCAAGCAATGCAGGTGTAGAAGCACGTAAATAAGTAGTAAGACCTTTAGACAGGTCAACATTCACAAGGCCGCAGGGCCAGACGGATTACCAGGACGTGTACTGTGAGCATGCTCTGACCAACTGGCAAGTGTCTTCACTGACATTTTCAACCTCTCCCTGTCTGAGTCTGTAATACCAACATGTTTCAAGCAGAACACCATAGTGCCTGAGCCCAAGAACACTAAGGTAACCTGCCTAAATGACTACTGACCCGTAGCACTCACGTCTGTAGCCATGAAGTGCTTTGAATGCTGGTCATGGCACACATCAACACCATCATCCCAGAAACCCTAGACCCACTCCAATTTGCATACTGCCCCAACAGATCCACAGATGATTGCACTCCACACTGCCCTTTCACACCAGGATAAAAGGAACATCTATGTGAGAATGATGTTCATTGACTACAGCTCAGTGTTCAACACCATAGTGCCCTCAAAGCTCATCAATAAGCTAAGGACCCTGGGACTAAACACCTCCCACTGCAACTGGATCCTGGACTTCCTGACGGGCCGCCCCCAGGTGGTAAGGGTAGGTAACAACACATCCGCCACGCTGATCCAGGGGCCCCTCAGGGGTGCTTGCTCAGCCCCCTCCTGTACTTCCTGTTCACTCATGACTGCACGGCCAGGCACGACTCCAACACCATCATTAAATTTGGTAACCCAAGAGACGGAACCTGAAAAGGGCCAGAGGCCCTTAGTGTGTACCTGGTAACCCAAGAGACAGACCCTGAAAAGGGCCAGAGGCCCTTAGTGTGTACCTGGTAACCCAAGAGACGGAACCTGAAAAGGGCCAGAGGCCCTTAGTGTGTACCTGGTAACCCAAGAGACGGACCCTGAAAAGGGCCAGAGGCCCTTAGTGTGTACCTGGTAACCCAAGAGACAGACCCTGAAAAGGGCCAGAGGCCCTTAGTGTGTACCTGGTAACCCAAGAGAGGGAACCTGAAAAGGGCCAGAGGCCCTTAGTGTGTACCTGGTAACCCAAGAGACGGACCCTGAAAAAGGCCAGAGGCCCTTAGTGTGTACCTGGTAACCCAAGAGACAGACCCTGAAAAGGGCCAGAGGCCCTTAGTGTGTACCTGGTAACCCAAGAGACAGAACCTGAAAAGGGCCAGAGGCCCTTAGTGTGTACCTGGTAACCCAAGAGACGGACCCTGAAAAAGGCCAGAGGCCCTTAGTGTGTACCTGGTAACCCAAGAGACAGAACCTGAAAAGGGCCAGAGGCCCTTAGTGTGTACCTGGTAACCCAAGAGACAGAACCTGAAAAGGGCCAGAGGCCCTTAGTGTGTACCTGGTAACCCAAGAGACAGAACCTGAAAAGGGCCAGAGGCCATTGAATGAAGTTGATGTGGTGATAACCCTCAACCCCAACACAGTGTTAAGAACGTAAACTTTGGTTTTAGCCGAAGCTAACACCCAAAAGGGGCCATGCATTTCGGTCTGTGTTTTAATTATAGAGGGAGGCAAAAGAGCCCTTTGGAGGCCAACCCGAGTGGTGACGGAGAGAGAAGCGGGGGGCGTGAGCCCCCTACCTTACCCAGTGACGGTAACTTTTCTGACACCTCGTGAAAAACGATTTTTGAATGACTACCACATCTCTGTACTACACATACAATTATCTGTAAGGTCCCTCAGTTGAGCAGTGCATTTCAAACAATGATTCAACCACAAAGACCAGGGAGGTTTCCAATGCCCTGCAAAGAAGGGCACCTATCGGTAGATGGGTAAAAATACAACAAAATCAGACATTGAATATCCCTTTGAGCATGGTGAAGTTATTACACTTTGGATAGTGTATCAATACACCCAGTCACTACAAAGATACAGGTGTCCTACCTAACTCAAGTGCCAAAGAGGAAGGAAACCGCTCAGGGTTTTCACCATAGTGACTTTAACACAGTCAGAAGAGTTTAATGGCTGTGATAGGAGAAAACTGAGGATGGATGTACAATATTGTAGTTACTCCACAATACTAACCTAAATTAAAGGGTGTTTGCAATAAAGCACTAAAGTAAAACTACAAAAATGTGGCAAAGAAATTAACTTTATGTACTGAATACAAAGCGTTATGTTTGGGGCAAATCCAACATAACACATTACTGAGTACCACTCTTTATATTTCCAAGCATGGTGGTGGCTGCATCATGTTATGGGTATGCTTGTCATCGCCATGGACTAAGGAGTTTTTTAGGATAAACAGAATAGGCAAAATCCTGGAGGAAAACCTTGTTCTCAAATCAAATCAAAGTTTATTTGTCACGTGGTCTGAATACAACAGGTGAAATGCTTACTTACAGGCTCTAAACAATAGTGCAAAAAAGTGCAAAAAAGGTATTAGGTGAACAATAGGTAAGTAAAGAAATAAAACAACAGTAAAAAGACAGGCTATATACAGTAGTGAGGCTATAAAAGTAGCGAGGCTACATACAGACACCGGCTAGTCAGGCTGATTGAGGTAGTATGTACATGTAGATATGGTTAAAGTGACTATGCATATATGGTGAACAGAGAGTAGCAGTAGCGTAAAAGAGGGGTTGGCGGGTGGTGGATGGGACACAATGGTTAGCCAATGTGCGGGAGCACTGGTTGGTCGGCCCAACTGAGGTAGTATGTACATGAATGTATAGTTAAAGTGACTATGCATATATGATAAACAGAGAGTAGCAGCAGCGTAAAAAGAGGGGTTGGGGGGGGGGGGGCACACAATGCAAATAGTCCGGGTAGCCATTTGATTACCTGTTCAGGAGTCTTATGGCTTGGGGGTAAAAACTGCCTTTTTGTCCAAGACTTGGCACTCCGGTACCGCTTGCCATGCGGTAGTAGAGAGAACAGTCTGACTGGGGTGGCTGGGGTCTTTGACAATTTTTAGGGCCTTCCTCTGACACCGCTTGGTGTAGAGGTCCTGGATGGCAGGCAGCTTAGCCCCAGTGATGTACTGGGCCGTACGCACTACCCTCTGTAGTGCCTTGCGGTCAGAGGCCGAGCAATTGCCGTACCAGGCAGTGATGCAACCAGTCAGGATGCTCTCGATGTTACAGCTGTAGAACCTTTTGAGGATCTCAGGACCCATGCCAAATCTTTTTAGTTTCCTGAGGTGGAATAGGCTTTGTCGTGCCCTCTTCACGACTGTCTTGGTGTGTTTGGACCATTCTAGTTTGTTGTTTATGTGGACACCAAGGAACTTGAAGCTCTCAACCTGCTCCACTACAACCCCGTCGATGAGAATGGGGGCGAGCACAATTGGTTTGGCGCCCGTAAAACTGCTGCTATTTCTTCCAGCGCCATTTTATCAGTTCTGTCTGCTTTCCAACAGACACTGGGAGACACATTCACCATTCACAAGGACAATAACCTAAAACACAATGACAAATATACACTGGGTTGCTAACCAAGAATTTAATGTTCCTGAGTGGCCTAGTTACAGTTTTGACTTAAATCGTCTTGAAACTCTATGGCAAGACTTGAACATGGCTGTCTGATTCGAATCTGTTATTTTTCCTGTAGTCTGAACAGCCAAAAAGCACATGGAATCGGATATTTCAAGCCACATTTAAAACACTATGAATCAGATGTTACCGTTCAGACACAAGTCACTTCAAAGGTGGTTTGAAGTCAGTTACAAATCGGATTCCTGGTCAAGTGACTTGTCTGAACGGTCAAATCTGATTTATAGTGTTTTTTTAATACTGATATTTGGCATATCTTGTTACTCACTAGCTACTTTGTTGACAGTATGACAAGAACATGTGGTAGCTAACTAGCTTGTTAATTGTTTACAAACAAATTAGTGAATGTGCTAAAAAGCTAAACAGTTACTGAGCTAGCTAGTTGACTGATGTAGCTAGCTAGTTGACTGCTGTGGCTAGCTAGTTGACTGATGTCGCTAGCTAGTTGACTGCTGTGGCTAGCTAGTTGACTGCTGTGGCTAGCTAGTTGACTGCTGTGGCTATCTAGTTGACTGCTGTGGCTAGCTAGTTGACTGCTGTGGCTAGCTGGTTGACTGCTGTGGCTAGCTAGTTGACTGCTGTAGCTAGCTAGTCGACTGCTGTGGCTAGCTAGTCGACTGCTGTGGCTAGCTAGTTGACTGCTGTGACGAGCTAGTTGACTGCTGTAGCTAGCTAGTTGACTGCTGTGGCTAGCTAGTTGACTGCTGTGGCTAGCTAGTTGACTGCTGTGGCTATCTAGTTGACTGCTGTGGCTAGCTAGTTGACTGCTGTGGCTAGCTAGTTGACTGCTGTGGCTAGCTAGTTGACTGCTGTAGCTAGCTAGTCGACTGCTGTGGCTAGCTAGTCGACTGCTGTGGCTAGCTAGTTGACTGCTGTGACGAGCTAGTTGACTGCTGTAGCTAGCTAGTTGACTGCTGTGGCTAGCTAGTTGACTGCTGTGGCTAGCTAGTTGACTGCTGTGGCTAGCTAGTTGACTGCTGTGGCTAGCTAGTTGACTGCTGTGGCTAGCTAGTTGACTGCTGTAGCTAGCTAGTCGACTGCTGTGGCTAGCTAGTCGACTGCTGTGGCTAGCTAGTTGACTGCTGTGACGAGCTAGTTGACTGCTGTAGCTAGCTAGTTGACTGCTGTGGCTAGCTAGTTGACTGCTGTGGCTAGCTAGTTGACTGCTGTGGCTAGCCAAAAAGGACTCCTTTTGAAAGTTGGATCATCCTTTGGGGCATTACATTTTTTTCTTACACTATGATTTTGAACATTCAAAGCAACTGGGAAACGCCCATGTCAGGCATTGTTGTCAACTTAGCTTGCTACATAACTTGATTGAATAGGAAGCACGAGCACCACCACCAATCAGCCTACACCACTGCGCACACATCTCTTGTTACTATGACAACTAGCGTAGCCTTGTCAGCAAATGACTGCTGTCTGAACACACATCTGATTTGGTCACTTGTAACTTGCTGTTTGGACAGTCAATATTCCAAAACGGTTTTGAAAAACAAAACTGATTTGAGCATTAAGTTCATAGTGTGAATTAAGCATTATTTGAGCATTAAGTTCATTTGAACATTAAAATCGTAGTGTGAACAAATCTGTTAGAGACTTACAGTTGTAATTGCTGCCAAAGGTGCTTCTACAAAGTATTGACACAGGAATGTGAATACTTATGTATATTTGACATTTTTGTATTTCATTTTCAATACATTTGCAACATTTTTCAAAGAACATGTTTTGACTTTGTCATTATGGGGTATTGTGATGTCATCATGGGGTATTGTGATGTCATTATGGGGTATTGTGATGTCATCATGGGGTATTGTGATGTCATCATGGGGTATTGTGTGTCGATGGGTGAGATTTTTGGGGGGGGGGGTCCATTTTGAATTCAGGCTGTAACATAACAACATCATTTAAGGGGTATGAATACTTTCTGTAGGAACAGGATGATCTATTTTGGATGCAATTTGAATGGAATTGATGGAGAGCGAGAGACTGCTCGCGTGCGCACTGATTTAAAGCAACGATATTTGAGCTGTTTTAATATTCTGCAGCTGCAATAAAAAATAATAATAACTCTTTAAAAATAAGGTGATGGAAAGCCAGATGGAGATGTGTGAATTAGACGTGCATTCAGTCCTTATATTACTGTAGGATTGGCTTTGCTGTAGCAAATGTAGGCCTACCTGTCACACGAAAAAAAGTTACCATGACGTGATGATAAATGCATTGTGAACTGCGCTCCGTACTGAGATGCGCTGTCTGTCCCCACCCTGAGTGTTGATGATTCAGACAGAAGGCCTTAGAACATTTAGACATCACATACATTTTAACATTTCCATGTCACGTCAATAATATATTATAATTTAACAGTTTCTCGCAGTTATTTAATCCGGGTCAAAAAGGGAGTGGGTTTGGGCGGGAAATCTCGGTAACCCGGGTTCCCGCTATTCAACCCTAAATTCAACCATATCATCTTTGAATCTTATTTCAGAGCAGATATTTAAGAGTTTGGGGAAATTGTGGTTGCATTAACAATTTTAGGGAGATTTTTCCATAATTCTGTTACCAAACTTTCCATCTGCACAGTTTTTCCAGTAAATGTGTTTTTGTGAAGTTTTTTGTGTAAATTGTTCAAGTGTAGTCCTTGTGCATAGAGTTGTATGGTTGTTTAAACTTTGAATTCAAAATGTTTTTTTGTTTGGCATACAGTACATTTTAAAAAGTCAAGGAATAATTCCGTTACTGTAGAATTGCCCTTATTCTCTTATTCTTGTAGAATGATATGGCCTCAATATGGCCATTCCATCTCTGTGTTCCAGAACCTTCGTTTGAACCTGTCTCATTAGTGATTGGCTGGTCCCACGTGGTGGGTTCTGGAGTGAGAGGGGTCAAGGCCCTTATTTGCATAATGAATGCAGCGAGAGCCAAATTAGCAGACAGCTCTGTCAGCACGTCAGGAAAGGCTTTTGATCTATCTCACATCTTTCTTTTGTTTTATCATGAAATAAATAATTATAATCTTTCCATTTCTAAGAGATAGTTAGTTATTACGATCATAATTATTATTCATCATATGATTTGTTTGCTGAATGAGGCCCTCGGGGATGCCCCACATGAGTTTGAATTTACATTTTCAATGTTTGTATGTTCTGTTTTCTTTGCGATCCGGGTCAAGCCTTGTTTAGCTGTCATTAGTTAAGTCTTATTTAAGCCACCAGCCTCCCTCAACAAGGAGATTACAGATGACCCCAGCCTCCCTCAACAATGAGATTACAGACATGTTGACACCAGCCTCCCTCAACAATGAGATTACAGACATGTTGACACCAGCCTCCCTCTACAATGAGATTACAGACATGTTGACCCCAGCCTCCATCCACAATGAGATTACAGACATGTTGACCCCAGCCTCCCTCAACAATGAGATTACAGACATGATGACCCCAGCCTCCCTCAACAAGGAGATTACAGACATGTTGACCCCAGCCTCCCTCCACAATGAGATTACAGACATGTTGACCCCAGCCTCCCTCAACAATGAGATTACAGACATGTTGACCCCAGCCTCCCTCAACAAGGAGATTACAGACATGATGACCCCAGCCTCCCTCCACAATGAGATTACAGACATGTTGACCCCAGCCTCCATCCACAATGAGATTACAGACATGTTGACCCCAGCCTCCCTCCACAATGAGATTACAGACATGTTGACCCCAGCCTCCATCCACAATGAGATTACAGACATGTTGACCCCAGCCTCCCTCCACAATGAGATTACAGACATGACCCCAGCCTCCCTCAACAAGGAGATTACAGACATGATGACCCCAGCCTCCCTCAACAATGAGATTACAGACATGTTGACCCCAGCCTCCCTCCACAATGAGATTACAGACATGACCCCAGCCTCCCTCCACAATGAGATTACAGACATGATGACCCCAGCCTCCCTCAACAATGAGATTACAGACATGATGACCCCAGCCTCCCTCCACAATGAGATTACAGACATGTTGACCCCAGCCTCCCTCAACAAGGAGATTACAGACATGTTGACCCCAGCCTCCCTCCACAATGAGATTACAGACATGATAAAAACAAGAGGCCAAACGTGGTCCTAGACCCAAATGGATCCCTCTTCCCTATACTTTACTACTTTTGACCAGAGCCTATGGGAACCATAAGTTGTGTTCTGAAAGATTTAAAAGCTATTTGGTCACTTCAGTTGTCAACACATTAACCCCAAAAGGCTTCAGAATGGGAGTGTCACAAATGGCATCCTATTCCCTATGTAGTGCACTACTTTTGACCAGAACCCAATGGCACCCTATTCCCTATGTAGTGCACTACTTTTGACCAGAACCCAATGGCACCCTATTCCCTATGTAGTGCACTACTTTTGACCAGAACCCAATGGCACCCTATTCCCTATGTAGTGCACTACTTTTGACCAGAACCCAATGGCACCCTATTCCCTATGTAGTGGGCACTCAATTACTTTAGAGACTTCAATTAGGTATTTTTATTTCTCCTTTTAACTCAAAAGTCTATTCCACGTTGTATTTTCTCTGTTAGCTCAGTCATGCATAACGTTCTTAACACACACACATGCACAAGTGCACACACACACACACACACTTTGACAACTCCTACTTTAATTACCATCTACAACAGGTAGGGCTTTAATTAACATCAACAACAGGTAGGGCTTTAATTAGCATCTACAACAGGTAGGGCTTTAATTACCATCTACGACAGGTAGGGCTTTAATTACCATCTACAACAGGTAGGGCTTTAATTAACATCTACAACAGGTAGGGCTTTAATTAGCATCTACAACAGGTAGGGCTTTAATTACCATCTACAACAGGTAGGGCTTTAATTAACATCTACAACAGGTAGGGCTTTAATTAACATCTACAACAGGTAGGGCTTTAATTAACATCTACAACAGGTAGGGCTTTAATTAACATCAACAACAGGTAGGGCTTTAATTAACATCTACAACAGGTAGGGCTTTAATTAGCATCTACAACAGGTAGGGCTTTAATTACCATCTACAACAGGTAGGGCTTTAATTAACATCAACAACAGGTAGGGCTTTAATTAGCATCTACAACAGGTAGGGCTTTAATTACCATCTACAACAGGTAGGGCTTTAATTAGCATCTACAACAGGTAGAGCTTTAATTAACATCTACAACAGGTAGAGCTTTAATTAACATCAACAACAGGTAGGGCTTTAATTAACATCTACAACAGGTAGGGCTTTAATTAACATCTACAACAGGTAGGGCTTTAATTAACATCTACAACAGGTAGGGCTTTAATTAACATCAACAACAGGTAGGGCTTTAATTAACATCTACAACAGGTAGGGCTTTAATTAACATCTACAACAGGTAGGGCTTTAATTAACATCTACAACAGGTAGGGCTTTAATTAACATCTACAACAGGTAGGGCTTTAATTAACATCTACAACAGGTAGGCCTTTAATTAACATCTACAACAGGTAGGGCTTTAATTAACATCTACAACAGGTAGGGCTTTAATTACCATCTACAACAGGTAGGGCTTTAATTAACATCTACAACAGGTAGGGCTTTAATTAACATCAACAACAGGTAGGGCTTTAATTACCATCTACAACAGGTAGGGCTTTAATTACCATCTACAACAGGTAGGGCTTTAATTAACATCTACAACAGGTAGAGCTTTAATTAACATCTACAACAGGTAGGCCTTTAATTAACATCAACAACAGGTAGGGCTTTAATTAACATCAACAACAGGTAGGGCTTTAATTAACATCTACAACAGACAGGGCTTTAATTAACATCTACAACAGGTAGAGCTTTAATTAACATCAACAACAGGTAGAGCTTTAATTAACATCAACAACAGGTAGGCCTTTAATTAACATCAACAACAGGTAGGGCTTTAATTAACATCTACAACAGGTAGGGCTTTAATTAACATCTACAACAGGTAGGGCTTTAATTAACATCTACAACAGGTAGGGCTTTAATTAACATCAACAACAGGTAGGCCTTTAATTAACATCAACAACAGGTAGGGCTTTAATTAACATCTACAACAGGTAGGGCTTTAATTAGCATCTACAACAGGTAGGGCTTTAATTACCATCTACAACAGGTAGAGCTTTAATTAACATCAACAACAGGTAGGGCTTTAATTAGCATCTACAACAGGTAGGGCTTTAATTACCATCTACAACAGGTAGGGCTTTAATTAGCATCTACAACAGGTAGAGCTTTAATTAACATCTACAACAGGTAGGGCTTTAATTAACATCAACAACAGGTAGGGCTTTAATTAACATCTACAACAGGTAGGGCTTTAATTACCATCTACAACAGGTAGGGCTTTAATTAACATCTACAACAGGTAGGGCTTTAATTAACATCAACAACAGGTAGGGCTTTAATTAACATCTACAACAGGTAGGGCTTTAATTAACATCTACAACAGGTAGGGCTTTAATTAACATCTACAACAGGTAGGGCTTTAATTAACATCTACAACAGGTAGGGCTTTAATTAACATCTACAACAGGTAGGCCTTTAATTAACATCTACAACAGGTAGGGCTTTAATTAACATCTACAACAGGTAGGGCTTTAATTACCATCTACAACAGGTAGGGCTTTAATTAACATCTACAACAGGTAGGGCTTTAATTAACATCAACAACAGGTAGGGCTTTAATTACCATCTACAACAGGTAGGGCTTTAATTACCATCTACAACAGGTAGGGCTTTAATTAACATCTACAACAGGTAGAGCTTTAATTAACATCTACAACAGGTAGAGCTTTAATTAACATCAACAACAGGTAGGGCTTTAATTAACATCAACAACAGGTAGGGCTTTAATTAACATCTACAACAGACAGGGCTTTAATTAACATCTACAACAGGTAGAGCTTTAATTAACATCAACAACAGGTAGAGCTTTAATTAACATCAACAACAGGTAGGCCTTTAATTAACATCAACAACAGGTAGGGCTTTAATTAACATCTACAACAGGTAGGGCTTTAATTAACATCTACAACAGGTAGGGCTTTAATTAACATCTACAACAGGTAGGGCTTTAATTAACATCTACAACAGGTAGGGCTTTAATTAACATCAACAACAGGTAGGCCTTTAATTAACATCAACAACAGGTAGGCCTTTAATTAACATCTACAACAGGTAGAGCTTTAATTAACATCAACAACAGGTAGAGCTTTAATTAACATCTACAACAGGTAGAGCTTTAATTAACATCAACAACAGGTAGAGCTTTAATTAACATCTACAACAGGTAGAGCTTTAATTAACATCAACAACAGGTAGGGCTTTAATTAACATCAACAACAGGTAGGGCTTTAATTAGCATCTACAACAGGTAGGGCTTTAATTACCATCTACGACAGGTAGGGCTTTAATTACCATCTACAACAGGTAGGGCTTTAATTAACATCTACAACAGGTAGGGCTTTAATTAGCATCTACAACAGGTAGGGCTTTAATTACCATCTACAACAGGTAGGGCTTTAATTAACATCTACAACAGGTAGGGCTTTAATTAACATCAACAACAGGTAGGCCTTTAATTAACATCAACAACAGGTAGGGCTTTAATTAACATCTACAACAGGTAGGGCTTTAATTACCATCTACAACAGTTAGAGCTTTAATTACCATCTACAACAGGTAGAGCTTTAATTAACATCAACAACAGGTAGAGCTTTAATTAACATCTACAACAGGTAGAGCTTTAATTAACATCAACAACAGGTAGGGCTTTAATTAACATCTACAACAGGTAGAGCTTTAATTAACACCAACAACAGGTAGGGCTTTAATTACCATCTACGACAGGTAGGGCTTTAATTACCATCTACAACAGGTAGGGCTTTAATTAACATCTACAACAGGTAGGGCTTTAATTAGCATCTACAACAGGTAGGGCTTTAATTACCATCTACAACAGGTAGGGCTTTAATTAACATCTACAACAGGTAGGGCTTTAATTAACATCTACAACAGGTAGAGCTTTAATTAACATCTACAACAGGTAGAGCTTTAATTAACATCTACAACAGGTAGGGCTTTAATTAACATCTACAACAGGTAGGGCTTTAATTAACATCTACAACAGGTAGGGCTTTAATTAGCATCTACAACAGGTAGGCCTTTAATTAACATCTACAACAGGTAGAGCTTTAATTAACATCAACAACAGGTAGAGCTTTAATTAACATCTACAACAGGTAGAGCTTTAATTAACATCAACAACAGGTAGAGCTTTAATTAACATCTACAACAGGTAGGGCTTTAATTAACATCTACAACAGGTAGGGCTTTAATTAGCATCTACAACAGGTAGGGCTTTAATTAACATCTACAACAGGTAGAGCTTTAATTAACATCAACAACAGGTAGAGCTTTAATTAACATCTACAACAGGTAGAGCTTTAATTAACATCAACAACAGGTAGAGCTTTAATTAACATCTACAACAGGTAGAGCTTTAATTAACATCTACAACAGGTAGAGCTTTAATTAACATCAACAACAGGTAGAGCTTTAATTAACATCTACAACAGGTAGAGCTTTAATTAACATCTACAACAGGTAGAGCTTTAATTAACATCAACAACAGGTAGGGCTTTAATTAACATCTACAACAGATAGAGCTTTAATTAACATCTACAACAGGTAGAGCTTTAATTAACATCAACAACAGGTAGGGCTTTAATTAACATCTACAACAGGTAGAGCTTTAATTAACATCTACAACAGGTAGGCCTTTAATTAACATCTACAACAGGTATAGCTTTAATTAACATCAACAACAGGTAGGGCTTTAATTAACATCAACAACAGGTAGGGCTTTAATTAACATCTACAACAGGTAGGCCTTTAATTAACATCTACAACAGGTAGAGCTTTAATTAACATCAACAACAGGTAGAGCTTTAATTAACATCTACAACAGGTAGAGCTTTAATTAACATCAACAACAGGTAGAGCTTTAATTAACATCAACAACAGGTAGAGCTTTAATTAACATCAACAACAGGTAGAGCTTTAATTAACATCAACAACAGGTAGAGCTTTAATTAACATCTACAACAGGTAGGCCTTTAATTAACATCTACAACAGGTAGAGCTTTAATTAACATCAACAACAGGTAGAGCTTTAATTAACATCTACAACAGGTAGAGCTTTAATTAACATCAACAACGGGTAGGCCTTTAATTAACATCTACAACAGGTAGAGCTTTAATTAACATCAACAACAGGTAGAGCTTTAATTAACATCTACAACAGGTAGAGCTTTAATTAACATCAACAACAGGTAGACCTTTAATTAACATCTACAACAGGTAGAGCTTTAATTAACATCAAC